>NW_025971508.1:3462-10601 GCF_021869965.1 Rhincodon typus
GGGGGGGCGCGGGCGGAATCGGCGCCAGGGTTTGGGGGGGAGGGGGGATGGCGGTCGTGGTCGGTGGGGGGGCGGGGTAGCGCTTGTTTTTTCCGAGTTGCTCTCCTGTAACAGCGGATGCAATTCCGTTTCCAAGAAAGGGAAAGGTAAAAGTAATCAGTCAGGCGGTCTCCCCCATGTTTCTCTCTCTCTCTCTCTCTCTCTCCCCCCCCCCCCCCCCCCCGCCCCCGGATCAGGTCGAAGTGAAGGAGGCAGACAAGTCGAAGCAGGATGAGGTGTTGATGTCGGCAGCCATTAGCCTGATCTGTGAGTGGGCCCAGCGGGTGCTGATGAGGCAGTTCGACACGGTGGTGGACTTGGCTCGCTTCCTGGTCAAGGAGCACCTCATCAGCCCCAGGACCAAGAATGCTGCCGTGGTGATGAAGGAGCTGATGAACGGTGAGCGGCCGTCCTGGGGCCATCGGTACCACCTCCAGCCTTCCTCGTCAACCCTGGTATCTGTACCCCCACCCTCTCCCCCCCGCCCACCTCACCCCAGCACCACCGCAAACCGATCTCCCTGCAGTTCCCAGGAGATGGGACTGATTGGCCTCGTTTCCACTAGAGCGAGGGCCAATGTAGTTGAAGTGTAAAAGATCTGCTGGGTGGGTCTTGGTGACATAAGACCCACAGTCATAGGAGCAGAATGAGGCCGTTCAGCCCTTTGAGTCCGCTGTGCCATTCCATGAGATCATTGGAAGACCTGATCATCCTCAACTTCCGCTTTCCTGCCTTTCTCTCCCAATACGCCTCGATTCCCTTCCTGAATAAAAATCTCTCTATGGCAGCCTTGGGGGAGTGGGAGGTTTGGTGGGGGTGAGGGGAGGGGGTTCTCTCCAATGCCCTAGGCCCAGTGTGTTTCCCTGCTCACTGAGGGGGGCTGAGTATGTAGCTGGGGAGAAGCCAGCAGGCCAGACAGCGTCTGTGCTGAGAAACACAATTAGTGTTTCAGGTTGATGGCCTCTCACGGGATTGGGAGGAGAACGGGGGACACACTCCCGTGGGGAGTTGGGGGGAGGTGAGAATGGGGGACTCGCTCCCGGGGGGGGGGGGGGTGGGGGGGAGAGAATGGGAGACTCGCTCCCGCGGGGAGTGGTGAAGGACAGTAGCAGACAGCAGTGAAGGGGGTAAAGCTGGTTAAACATGAAGGAGAGAGGAAAAGAAGGATGGGGAGTGTCAGGGTGTGAAGAGGAGGAGCCTGGTATAAAGCTGAAATGGTAACACAGATCAGATGGACCAAATGGCCTGTTCCTTTGGCGAGAAGTCCCTGTGGGAGTGAAGTGGAGGAAGGAACGGGAACACTGACGGAGAAATGTTAAGCGGGTGTTTTCTTTTAATATGAAGTGCTTCCGTTTGCAACTTTCTCCAATCCCTGTTCCACGTGAATTTTGTTTAACTTGTAGAGAACATTCTGAAATCGCCAAAGAAGACAAAGTTCCAGCAGCAGCCCAGGAACACAGGTCAGGATGGTGAAGAGAAATCACCAGTCTCTCAGGTGAGGGCCTGATATCAACTTCCCCAGACCAGACCCCCTCAAAATATTTTAAGAAGGTAGCCCAGACCCTAACTTTTTTTCTAAATTTTTAAGGCAAATGTAACGTGCTATGTTCCTGATGTGACTGGTCAAACTCCTCAACATTAAGCAAAACACAAATTTATTTAAGCGCTATTGTTAAAACCAAAGAAAGAAGAATTTAGAATAATTCAACTCTATTGGAAACCTTAATAGAACAATAGATACAGTACCTATTACTGATCAACAGTTCCAAGATAGCAACATCCCATAAGTACACCCTGTGGCAAAAACGCAAATTCAGAAGACCATGCTTTGTCTCGCATGCAATCCAGCAGGCCAGGAAAAGAACCTGTGGCTTTTGCCTGTTATTGAGAGAGGGGAAAGATTGTTTCCACTTCCTCAAGGCCCCAGATAAACCTAAACACTTTTTCTTAAAAGAAAACCTAGAAAGCCTGGAATGTGAGGGCTAGCCACACCCATTCAGGCTGTTTCTATTGCTCTCTATTCCAAAAAAAACCCCAAAGCTCCCAAGCTGTTTACTCGAGCGCTTTTGGTAGGCAGCTCTGCGCCTCTGCCTTACAACCTCTCTCCCAAAAAAGCAAACCCAGGACAAAATAAGCTCTAAAACCTACAGCGTCATCACAATCCCCAGCCCCCACCCTTCCCCAAACGGGCTGGTTGGGCCTGGGCTTCTCCCCATCTCCACCACCCCAAATCCCTGGCTCTTTGACCGACTGTCGTAGGTGGCCTGTCGGTGTCGACCCAGTTGAAGTCGGCTGCGTCAACGCAGAATCGGGAGTTTCCCCGTGGGCTGTGACCGCTGGCTCGTGTCCTTCAGTGAGTTCAGTTTCTGTCTTTCCCAGAGACGCGGCAGTGTGCAAAGACGCGGTTCAGCCCATCATGTCTGTGCTGGGTCTCTCTCCCTCTGTGTGTGAGAGTGTGTAAGAGAACTGTCCCTAAAACAACCCTTCTCCCAACCCCTCTTCCCCCGCTGCTGCCTTCTCCCCATAACCCTGCACGTTCTCCCCTTCCAGATAACCATCCAATCCCTCATCAGGAATATAAAAGCAGGCCATTCAGCCTGTTGAGCCTGTTCCACCACTCAATGAGATCATGGCGGACTTACAGCACAGCTCTGTAGTTGGCTCATTTCTCTGAAACTTTTGTTAAGTGAAGGGATTATCTATCTCCAGTATTAAATTAACAACTGATCCAGCAGCCACTGCCGCTTGCGCAAGGGAGTTCCAAATCTCTCCCACTCTTGATGTGTGAAAGTGCTTCCTAACATCTCTCCTGAACAGTCTGGTCCTACTTATCATTCTCTGCCCTCTAGTTCTAGAATCTCCAGCCAGTGGAAATAGTTTTCTCTTTATCTGCCCTGTCTTTTCCTGTTCATATCTTGAAAGACTTCAATCTGATCAGCCCTTAACTTTACATATTCCTCAGAAGATGGGCCTAATTTGCAAAGTCTCTTCCCCCGTAACTTAACCCCTGAAGTCCAGATGTCGTTCTTGCAAATGTATGTTGTACCCCCTCCAAGGCCATCTCTCCTTGCTAAGGTGTGGTGTCCAGATCTGCATTGTACGGCAAGCCTCGATCTATCTCCAATTTGAAATTAACAGGAGTGTGAGGGAATACCCCCCACTTGCCCTGGATGGGGGCAGCTCCGACAAACACTCGAGAAGCTCGACACCGTCCAGGGACAAAGCAGCCCCCCCTTGGATTGGCACCACATCCACAAGCACCCACTCCCTCCACCACCGACGCTCAGTCGCAGCAGTGTGTACCATCTACAGCGACTCCCCAAGTCTCCTTAGACAGCACCTTCCAAACCCGGGACGTCTACCCCCTAGAGGGGGCAAGGGGCAGCAGATACATGGGAACACCAGCCCCCTGCAAGTTGAACCCCTGATTCCACCCGCCCCTCCCACACATACGCCATCCCAACTTGGAAGAATATCGTTGTTCCTTCTATTTCATAAGGTCTAACTTTGCTCAAGTCTGTTGTGTGGCACTGTATCAGACACCAGCTGGATGCCCATGTTCACCACATAAGCAGCATTACCCATATCAAGCTTCTCTGTTACTTCAAAAACCTCCCAACTTATCTAAACACTCCCTTTCCTCTTGACACCTATATGGCTTTTGTAAATTAACTCACATTTATCTACCAGACTATTGATTCTGAACTAACTTTTCTTGAGGCACCTCACCGTCAATGTTAAAGCCTTACGGTTCCGAGGATAATATTTTGAACAGGCTGGGGTGGAGGGGGGAGGTGGGGAGCGGGGCGATGATTGCAATTTGCTGCTCCTGTATTCACGAGGAGGAGTTGTCCCATTTATCCCTGGCTCAGTATTTGTCCCCCTCCCAGCCCGCACTTTCCAGAGAAAGAACAGGATCATTTTGTGGGATCTTGCTTTGGACAGAATGGCCACCGCGGCTCCGACCTTACAACAGTGACGAAAACAGAAGTCGCTGGGAAAGCTCAGCAGGTCAGAAGAGTCACCGGACCCGAAACGTTAACTCTGATCTTTTCTTCACAGATGCTGCCAGACCTGCTGAGCTTTTCCAGCAACTTCTGTTTTTGTTCCTGATTCACAGCACCGGTTTTTACAACAGTGGCATTTTTAAAGTTCGTTCACAGGATGAGGGTGTCACTGGCTAGGCCAGCATTTATCGCCCATCCCTAATTGCCCCAGAGGGCAGTTGAGAGTCAGCCCCATCGCTGTGGGTCTGGAGTCACGTGTAGACCCAGAGCAGCCAATAGGTATTAAAATCACACCCCAGTACAGGATCACGTTGTAAGTTGGACATTTGTAATCTAAAATCACACCAATATATAGGAACGCGTTCAGGCTTCTGACTTTTCTGACTTAAAATGACACCCCTGCATGGCATCACATGATAAGTCTGACATTCCCATAATGTGGGCCATGACTTCCATTGTCTGGGAGGCTCCTTTGGAAGCCCTGAGGTGGGGAAAGGCACTAGGGAAATGCAGGTATGTCCCTGTTTTCACTGGACTGTAGGTGTCCATTTTGTGAGCCTCCTTTGGGATTGTGTCGGGGAGGGGAGGTGCGGGAAGGGATAGTCGCCTGGGGCAGGGAGCTAAAGTGGGTCTCATCTTTGTTTATTTTCTCTCCCTCCCCCCATTCTCCCCCCCCCCATCCCCCTCCCCCCCCCCCCCCCCCCCCCTCTCCCCCCCCCCCAATCCCTAACTCCCTCTGTCTCGCCACTGGCAGATGGAACCCTCCAAAGGTGGTAAGGATGAACGGCCGGGAGCACCGCGAGGTAAACAGCCCGCCGCAGTGGATGTGGACAGTGTCATTAACCGCTACCCCCCCATCAAGCCCAAGACGCAAGCCAAGAACCTGTTGGCGATCCCGGCCGCCCCCTGCCTCTCTCCGGCTGCCTTACCCCTCCGGGTGGCCGCCCCAGTGTCCCTGGCCCTGTCACCGGGCAGTCAGCCCTCTGGGGTGGTGGTCACGGCAGCAGGCACCCTCCCCCTGCTGAAGAACGTGACTGTCCTCCTCCCCGGCGCGGTGCGCCCCCTGGCACCCGAGGGGGGCAGCCCGGGAGCAGGTCCTGCTCTCCCCCCCCCTCCCCAGCCCCACGAGCCCCCTCCCCCACCCCCCAAGGCCGAGCGGGCCAAAGGCTGCCCCCACCCCTCCCCGAGGGGCTCCCCACCCCACAAGCGAGCGGCTGGTTCCCTGGGGGAGAGGCTGGCCTCCAAGAGGAAGAGGGGACGGCCCCGCAAGGTGGTGCCGCCGTCGCCTCTGAGTGAGGTGCCGGGGGCCCCTCCCCCAGAGCCCGGGCAGCCGCCGCCACCTCCCCCTCCCCTGCCGCCTCCCCCTCCCTCCACCACCCCCACCCCCACCCCCACCACCGCCTCTGCGTCGCCTTCGCCACCCGCCGCTGCTGACAAGCCCCCGGCCAAGACAAGCGAGCCATCGGAGCAGGGGGCCCGCAAGACATCGGTGATCCGTCCCGTCTGGTGGACCGGCGCACCGGGGAGCAGGAGGACGAGATCGCCAACGCACAAATCCCCTGCCCATCCCCAATGACGGCGGCTTGCTTCCCCCCTCAGCCCCTCCATTGTCAGCTCAATCCCTGGCCTAGAGAGAGGGAGAGGGCGGGGGGAAGAGGACGCTTGACATGTGCACAGCAGCCGCAGCTGCCATCCTACGCCTGGGCCCAGTATCCGGTTCAACTTCCTGGGGGCTCCCCCCCCCCCACCCCCAACCTCCGAGTTGAATTTTGCTGTCCTGGTGTTCAGCGGACTATTGGAATGGCCGATCTGCTTAAGGACTTCTCTTACTGTTTTGTTTTTTGTTATCTCCACTTTTATTTTCAACCAGTTGATAATTTTGATAATTTACACGTCCTAACGTTACTGTAAATATTTTACCGGAGAGGGGGAATAACCATCAAAACGTTTGGGTAAAAAAAAGGCGATGCAAGGAACAACCCTGGCGACTTATTCTTTTTAAGAGGTAATAATTCCAGATTAATCTCCGCCGGATGGTCAGTATCGCAGCCTTGAGTCTGCTCATCGCGTCTATGTGTTTCTGCCCCCTTCCTCGGTTTCGCCAAACAGTCTACAGAGTCTACTTTAATGGAGAGGCCGCCCATGCCTGCTGCAAATGGTTCTCCTGCCTAGCGAAACGCAGTGGCTGCAAGGTGAACAAGCTGGCTGGAGAGAAATCTGGTCTGGCACAGGGAGCCCAGGCCCGGTTTTGTAACGTTTTGGGTGAACATGCTACCTCTCCATGTGCAGGTCAAGACTTGGGAGCACAATCGCGACTGCCTGTCTCTTTTTCCATAGTGATGCACGTGTGTGCACATGCTCACACCTACACCCATCCCTCTGACCCACCCTGGCACCTTCACCTCTTACTGAAATGAAAAGATAGGCTGCCCAGTGCAGAAGACAAAGGAAGCACTGATGGGTAAAGGAGAGATTGAGATGTTAGATAGGTGTAAATGATCAGGTATGAAGGGAGAAAAGGAGTCTGCTCTGTTGAGAGCAAAGTCAACCAGACGCGGTTGTGTTGGTGGGGGAAGGGGGAGGGGGTTGGGGTCATTTGGGAACATATAAGGTATGAAGGAGGGAGGACCTGCTCTGAATTTCAATATTGAAACAGAGAGGCTGTAAAGGGCCCAAGTGGAAAACGAGACGATGTTCCTCAGCTTCGTCGGAACACCCCAGTGAGATGTTGGCGTGGGTCGCAAGGTGGTATTGAATTAGAACAAAAAAAAAGAGATTCGAAACAAAGGCAGAAAGTGCTGGAGAAACTCAACAGGTCTGGTATCCTCTGCGGAGACAGAAGGCAGAGTTCACAGTTCGAGTCCAGTGACCCTTCTTCAGAGGCTGATGGGAGCTTGGAAACAGAGATGTGTGTGTGTATGTGTTTAAATATGCTGAAGGCAGGCTGAGGAGGGGGAAGGAGTGGATAGATAGGTGGCGATGGAGGTCTGAGAGAGAGAGTAAGACGTAAGGCAGACTAACTGATGGTAAGCCAAGGAAGGGGAACTGCTGATGATCGGGACTGTATGGGTTGGCTGTGCTAAAGCCAGGGCC
>NW_025971509.1:0-10598 GCF_021869965.1 Rhincodon typus
TGGGAACCCTGCAGCCCAATGGTCTCAATGTGGACTTCACAAGCTTCAAAATCTCCCCACCCCCGACCTCATCCCAAAACCAGCCCAGCTCGTCCCTGCCTCCTTGACCTGTCAGTTTTTTCTCCCACCTATCCGCTCCTCCTGCTTCACTGATCAAACCCCACCCCCACCTCCTACCTACCAGCCTCATCTCCGCCTCCTTGACCTGTCTGTCTTCCCTCAATTGACCAACCCCCATCCCAACTCCCTACCTACACTCACCTTTACTGGCTCCATCCCCGCCTCCTTGACTTGTCTGTCTTCTCTCCACCTATCTGCTCCTTTATCCACCTTCCATCATCGCCTCCCTCTCTCTCTATTTATTCCAGACTCCCCTTCCCCTCCCCCATTCTGAAGAAGGGTCCAGACCCAAAACGTCAGCTTTCCTGCTCCTCTGATGCTGCCTGCCTTGCTGTGTTCATCCAGCTCTACATCTCAGATTCTCCAGCATCGGCAGTTTCTACTATCTCTGTGTGAATGTTAAAATGCAGTTTTGCTGGACCAGAAGCCTACGATGTTTGGCAAGAATAGGGTAATGATGAACTAAATAAGGTGCAAGGTAAGGCAACAGTATCTCTAGATCTGCCACTCTGCAATGGACATCTTGGAAAAGACTGTCAAGCTCACATGCCACATACTTCACTCTTGAAATGCTCAAGCCACAATCCACAGACCTTTATAACTTCTTCTGAATGGCAGCAAATGGAGAAAGTGTGATTTCTGCCAATAAACAGCTGGCCTTTGAAAAGCTTAAACTTAATTTTATAAGCTTGTAGATGGATGAACAGCCGGCCACAGTCTGGAAAGTCCCCTTGGCCTCTTGTTAAGAATATTTATGTGAAATTTAATAAAAATGCAATGTCATGATTTAAATTATTACAGGGTTTGCAAATATCAGCAACACTGCATACTTCCCTTTTTGATCAATAACTATAGTATATATAGAGCATATCTGCGAAATAGCAAGTCTTTCTCAGAGAAGCAGCATACAGAACTTGTGTAAAGATGGCAGGATAAAAACAGTACTCCAGATTAAAGCATTCATCTCAGAGATGGCAAGAAGAGCAGGAAAGGCTGTGTAGACTAGGAACAGAGTAAAAAGACGAGTCATACTGGACAGATACAGACTAATTAGAGAAGATGGATCTATAGCATAATCCCTGATTCCAGCTTTGGCTGGAAAAAAACAATTTTGGAGCTTCAGGTCTAAAGTTAAAGATCCCTGTAGGCAAGTGTAAGCAAATTTTAAATTAATGGTGCAAAAGACCAGGCTGAAAAGGATAGAGATAAAAAGAAGCATTCACTCTTCAGAGAGAGTGTTGTGGCCATAACGTGCAAACACCTCAAGGTGTGGTTACATAAGTTAATTTAGTGGCCCTCAATTTAGCTAATGTTGCAGTGACAGCATCAGGAACATTGTAGAGCAGATTTAAGTGAATAAAAGAGTATTTTAAAAGATTTGGAAGGAAGAGTCTGACAGAGGAAGGATTCTCACACTTTGACAAGTTTGCGAAATACATAATTTAAATGTAGATTTGGTAGGAGGCTTTATTAAGGATACAGCCAGCTGAGTTTATTTGAACAATTGAAGATAGGACATGCTTTGTGTATTATGAAAGGTGAGAAAACATACATTTCACCCATGAAGAAGTGGAAAACTATTTAGACTGCTGAAAGGGGTGAGGACCTCCATTTTGTCTGCTATAAGTACGCTTTCAACATCTCAAAACTGAGATGCTGCCAATGTAAAATAAAGTATGAAGCATTGATAACCATATTAAGGAAAAATGACAGGATATACAATGCTACCTCAAAGGTTTAATCTTAGAATTGGGTCAAACACAACACAGAATTGAAAAAAAACTATTCATAAGATACAGAAATGCTTTAAAATTAAATACTAAAACTCCAGCTGAACAAATAAATACACTAATGTATTCAATAAGAGTTTGTACAGATGACATTATAAATCATTAAAATATAAAAGGCACACATACACAGAAGTGTTCAATATAAGACCAGAAGACATAGGAACAGAAATTAGGCTATCCAGCCTATTGAGTCTGCTCCTCCACTCAATCATGGCTGATAAGTTTCTCAACCCTATTCTCCCGCTTTCTCCCCGTAACCATTGATCCCCTTGACAATCAAGAACCTATCCATCTCTGTCTTAAATATACTCAATGATCTAGCCTCCATAGCCTTATGTGGCAGTGAATCCCATAGATTCACCACTCTCTGGCTACAGAAGTTTCTCCTTATCTCTGTTCTAAAAGGTCTTCCCTTTACCCTAAGGCTGTGCCCTCAGATCCTAGTTTCTCCTACCAATGGAAACATCTTCCCAACATCCACTCTGTCCAGGCCATTCAGTATTCTCTAACTTTCAATTAAATCCCCCCTCATCCTTCTAAACTCCATTGAGTATAGACTTAGAGTCCTCAAACGTTCCTCATATGTTAAGCTTTTCATTCCTGGGACCGTTCTCGTGAACCTCCTCTGAACCTGCTCCAGGGCCAGTACATCTTTCCTGAGATATGGGGCCCAAAGCTGTGCACAATACTCCAAATGTGGCCTGACCAGAGCCTTAGAGAGCCTCAGAAGTACATCCTTGCTTTTATATTCAAGTCCTCTCAAAATAAATGCCAAAATTGCATTTGCTTTCCTAACTATGAACTCAACCTGCAAGTTTACCTTGAGAGAATCCTGGACTAGAACTCCCAAATCTCTTTGCACTTCAGACTTCTGAATTTTCTTCCCATTTAGAAAATAGTCCACACCTCTATTCTTCTTACCAAAGTGCATGACCTCACACTTTCCCACATTGTACTCCATCTGCCACTTCTTTGCCCACTCTTGTAACCTGTCCAAATCCTTCTGCAGCCTCCCTGCCTCCTCAATACTATCCGACCCTCTACCTATCTTTGTATTGTCTGCAAATGTAGCCAGAATGCCCTCAGTTCCTTCATCTAGATCATTAATGTGTAAAATGAAAATGAAAATTTGTGGTCCCAACACTAACCCTTGTGGAACACCACTCGTCACTGGCTGCCATCTTGGGAAAGACCCTTTTAACCCTACTCTCTGCTTTCTGCCAGATAGCCAAACTTCTATCCATGCTAATACCTTGCCTCTAACACCATGGGCCCTTATCTTATTCAGCAGCCTCCTGTGCGGCACTTTGTCAAAGGCCTTCTTGAAATCCAGGTAGATAACATCTATTGGCTCTCCTCGGTCTAATCTGCTTGTTATTTCCTCAAAGAATTCTAACAGCTTTGTCAGGCATGACCTCCTTTGATGAAACCATGCTGACTTTACCCTATTTTACCATGCACTTCCAAGTAATCAGAAATCTCATCCTTCACAATGGATTCTAAAATCTTACCCACGACTGAGGTTAGGCTAATCAGCCTGTAATTTTCAGTCTTTTCCCTTACTCCTTTAAACAGGGGTGTCACATTAGTGATTTTCCAGTCCTCTGGGACCCTCCCTGACTCTAGCAAATATCCAGGCAAATTCATAGATAATTTAATTAATGATCTCTATAAATGGAAAACTATGACCGTGAGGTTTTTAAATCAGAATTCATAAGTGGCAGGGTTGTTGTTGGAATTAAGATTTATTTCTGAATTGGACCAGTCTTATAAATGCTATGGCTACAAGAGCACTTCAGAGCCTACGAATTCTGCAGCAAGTAACTCACCTCCTGACTCCCCTTATAGCCTTTCAGAGTTCATTGAGTGATTTTAACTAGCATTAACTCACAAAACAAACAATCTCTCTGGATTGTCACTGCAAGCAGTGTAGACATCATGGGCTGAATCTTACATTTTCTTGGCTAAGTGCCATTTTTGTCAAGTATTTTGGAGGGTTCCTTAGGGTGAGGCCTAGTGAGATCTCTTGCCGCATTATCCCACTGCTGCTGGGATGCTTCCTTGCCCAATTCTAGCCCCATCTTACCATGCACCATTCACAGATCTGCTTGCCACTTACTGGATATCTGCTGAAAGACCAGCATCCCTGCACTGTATTTTAAAGGCTGCTGTGCATCTGATCAAACACTGCTGTTTCAAACCTGCCCTGCCTGGTGATGGACATTGTGATCTTACCTTTCTAGTGGTTAACCATTTAACGCAAGACTACCCCAACCTTTTAAGTGAAATAGACATAAGTATAGTAAGTATGCTCCAATTGCATATACCCTATTTTTTACACTTAAACTTCAATTTTCAAACCTAAAATTTATATACGAACAGGGAATTCACAACAAGACGTGATAATTACCTTCTGTGAGTAAAGCTAATTTCTGCTCAAGTTCCTTTTATTTTTGAGTCTATTTTCCTTCAACAGTTTTACCAATCAGTGCAAACAGTGGGTAGAATCTTGTAAACTTATTTGTTGTTCGATTGGCAAGACCATTTTCAGATCAGGAACTCAATTTATTAAGTTATGGACCTTGATCTTCCCCAACACAATATAATTATCATCTCGCTTCTACGTTCCCTGTCAGGCATGGAGGATGGGCTGGATCATACAACTATATAAGCAAAGAAGAACCACTATTTAAAAGAACACTGGCGGGACTCACAAAGCCAGCAATGATTGCAGCATACAACACAATATGAAGGAGCGAAGATCTGCAGAATTGATGGAAGATATGGAAAGGCTGCCTTCAGATGCACAGGCCTGAAAGTGATGCTTAATGCCATTGGCCAATCTGAAAAATAAACCATTTACCCCTTCTCTTCACTTTCTGCCTTTTATCTATTAAAAAATTTGAGGCCACATTCCTTTAATAGCCTGTATTTTAATCTCTTATTGTAGAGCCATGTGTACACTGCGAATGCATACTGACTGCCACTAATTAGCTGATGAGTTTCTAAGACTTCTCTAATTTCATTTTGGCCCTAGACATTTACCTATAGCCAAAACTAGTAGCTTTGAATTTCCTAGCAAGTTTCGCAATTATTCTTCTTTCATGGCAGAGACATAATTACATTCCACATCTTAGCCGAAAGTCCAGTTGAGACACAAACAAAATTGATTGTGAAGCATACGACCATTGCATAGTAATAGTTATTCCACTGAACTCAGTTGAGTGAGTTTTCCACTTCTCAACAAACCTTCACAAAATGTGCTCAACACTTTTAAAATCACAAGGATTTCATATTTCTTTCTGACGAATTGCAGAAAAGCATCAATAGCAACTATAGTAACACTTTAAATCCAGCTCATCCCAACTCTTTGAACAGAACACAATGGACTATGGAAAACTGCAAGCTAGATATATCAAAATTGTACATCATAAATATTATTTTATCTTTCATTCTGCCTTGGATTTGAAAAAATATGCTTAATTGAATGGAACTCATCTTCTGCTATATATTTCTACAAAATTTTGAAGGTTATTTTATTGGTAATTTTTTATTTGATTTTCAAGGAACATTTTAAATATAAACTTTTCTCTGTGATCTGTTGCTAACTTCTATTGTAGCAAGCAACCTTAATGTTTTGGAGTAACTTTTATTCAGTTTGTGTTTCATGTATAGTTACATTTTATCATAGCACATCTGGAGAGCATTTTATTCTTTCTGTCCTTCTCCACTAGTATGTTTCAAGACATGACATGGGTCAGAGTGGTAGAAATATTGATATAAAATCAATCAACTTGCAGTGACAAAATACCTTTAATGTATTAAGACACATAAAGGTACTTCACGGGAATATACTAGACCAATATTGACAAGAGAAAGGAGATATTGGGACATGTGACTACAAGCTTGGCCAACAAAATGGTATTAAGAAGCATTTTGTGAATACAGAACAGTAGATAAATCCAGGAAATTAATTCCAGATTTTAGGTTAGGGTAAAGGCAGCCAGAGGCATGGCAGCCAGAGGTGAAGCAAAGGCAGAAAGTCCTGGAGAAACTTAGCAGGTCTGGAAGCTTTTTGTAGAGAGAGAAACAGAATTAACGTTTCAAATCCAGTGACCTTTCACCAGAAGCATAGGTGCTGGGGAATATGCAGGAGCACAGAGTTTAAAGACTGCAAATTTTGCAAGGGATTTTGGTGCTTGGGAAGGTTGCAGAAATATGGTTGAAGACTTGGAGGAATTTGAATGCGATTATTTTTGAAAAAGCTATATCACTGAACCATAATTCAGTGTATGTCAGTGGACACAGGGTGATGGATTAGAGTACAGGCATCAGAGTTCTCAATAATTTCATATATAGAATGTGGATGGTGGAAGGTTGTCCAGAAGAACATTAGAATATGGGAGGCAACATAAACTTGGATAATGGTTTCCACAGCAGATAAGCTGACACCAGGGTAGCTACAGCTGTTGTACAACTAAGGTTGGAGGACTGCACTGTCTTTCTCTAATCCCAACTGGTCCAAACTTATAACTAAATCATTTGCCCAGTTACTGTTATGGTCAATGGTTTATCTTCTCCTTACTAGATTCAAAATAAAGCAATCTATCCACTAGGTTTCTTCAATTAACAAAATATGATTAATTTATTATAAGACAAGACAAGCTGATTGGCATACAGATTCAAATATATAAGTCTAAACATTATCCCTCTAAATACCCAAAGCATGCATGCACCCATGCACGCCAAGTAGAGAGAAAAAAAACTCTGCAGAAATTGAATTTGGAAAAGAAAACACTTTGGCCAGTAATTGCTAATTCTTTTTCGGAAAAAGGATCAAATATAAAATGTTGAAGAAAGTTTTTAGTTAGCATCGTGCATGAAAAACATGGTGTCACCAAATACAGGCGCTTGTCTCTGGAACTTTTGCAGGTGCAGTTTGCACAAGTATTGTCAAGAATAACTCTTTCAGATGCTTTTCAGGTTTTTAGTTGCCTCACTGAACTCACTAGGAGAGTTTCTCAGAAAGCAAAGTCTGAACTGGGTAGAATACTTCCCTCAGAACATTCTGACCCGATTAAAATCCAAACCCAGTCAGATGGTTTCCTAGTAAATGGGTTCAAACAGCTTAAGCTGTATGATTTACAAGAAGGGTATTTTTTAAAAAAAATCCCAGTTTGTCCAAAATGGCCTTTCAGTGAGCCTTAAAAAAGAAACCAGTCCAGGTCTCTCCACAGATACTCAAATGAACCACTGCCCATAATCCTCCAAACAAAAATTCTGAAAAAAATAGAAATTGATCTTTGTAACAAAACAATGTTACAGACTGAAGAAGGAAGTCTCTGTTCTGGATAGAAATCTTGTCTTGAAAGCTTATCCATCCAGTAGGGCATTGAGATTACAAACAGTCTGGTTTAGCCTAACAGTATTAAAGAAGAGTGACTAAGAAATTAAGAATGGGCATGGAGTGAAAATCAGTTGCTTTCGATTTCCAATATTTAATTACAAGAAATTTCAACCTGGATATCAGACCAGGAATCTGACAAGATAGGCAACAGAAACGTTTGACAGATCTATTGGAAGGCCAGAACTTCATGTCATTACAGAAGAGTGTGAATGATAAAACCAAACACAGCATGTAAAAGAAGAAAATTGCAGAAAGTGAGAGGGTAGGTGGGGAGAAATTTTGAGAGTGAACACAAAGATAGCTGTGTCGATAAATTTGGCTGGGAGTGGATGTTATAGGGGAAAATTTAATTATAGATTTATATACAACTATGTTCTATAACCAGTGTGTAAATATATAAAAGCTCATCTCTAATATGAGACTAAGCAATTATGAAGGCTATTTATTAAATTCACAGTTCCTATTCTGCTTTCTGGTACAAGAAAAAGCTTCAGTAATTTGCATCTTTTTCAGCTATACTCAAGTTCAGTATACATAACGACTATAAAATTAAATTTGGAAACAATTCCACAGGAGTGAAATCCTAGAGGAATGGGAATACAGTTTATAATAGTTTCCAAGGATCCTGCAGCCAATCTTTAAATGTTTTACTAAGTAGGATATTAAATGTGCCAGACTATAATAGGTTATGTTGTGGCTAATTACTTATCGCATGAAAAGAAGAAAACCATCTTCATTTCTTAAATAGAAACAAACAGGCAGTGTTGTGAGTAGAGGTTCTTGATATTAGTTTTAAAATGAAACAAGTAAATAAATTACTGAATAATTTGAAAAACCAACAAATGCTATTTTTGGCTCAATAAGTTAAATTCTTACCAAAGTTTTGAAAGGTGCCTGGGCCTTCTCTTTTGTTTGCCAAATACAAAAACTAATTTTCAATTGAAACATAGATGCAATTAAACAGTAATATCTCTTCTTGCTTTCCAAAGAAAAGCCTTTTGTAATTTTTTCTGTGGTGTTTATGGCTTAAGGATGTTTTTAATCTTATCTCAGCACGTTCCCCATCTTTGTTTTATTAAGTCAAAGAGGAATTTCACATTAAGTATACACCACTTGATTGCTGGATCACATTGTGTGCTATTGAATCCTGCTCTATCTACCAAAGCTTTACTCTACTCCACCCTTCAATCAAATGATGACTGCAGTCTTCTTTCTTTCACTACCAATTGTTACCTGAAAGTCTTCTATTCTGCTTCTTCCACTCTTGCCTCCAGCAAATATGTGGAGCTCATAGATGTCTTTGTCATGAAGAGTGAGGCCATCTACAGATCTGTTTTTATGCATCCCTCCATTCCCTTTGCTCACTGCCCTTCTACCCCCACTGCCACCCCGTGCTCTCTCTCCTTATTTGTACCTCTTCCCTTTTAACTGCTCACCAATTTGTCAGGCACCCTCACATTTTCATCACCCTTTATTCTGTCCCTTATTCTCTCTACTCCCTCGACCTCCCGTCTCACACTCCACCCACATCCTGCCTCTTCTCCCCTACTCTCTCTTCCCACTAACACCTTCTTTCCAAGCTTCTCTCTCCATTTCACTGTGCTCCCTCAGCCCATCCTCTCCCCTCACCTCCCTTCCCTCATACTCATCCCTTTGACACTCACCCTTCTTCCTCCACTCTCTCCTCACTCCTCCCTCCCACCATCTTCCCTCTCACTCTCTTCCTTCTTTCCTCTTACCCTCCTTCTTTTCCTCTCACCCCTGTCCCTCCCCATTCATTTCCTTTCTCCATTCACTTGCCTCCCACCACCTCCATTCAATCTCTCACCTTCTCTCCCTCCCTATCACCACCCAACCTACTCCTGCGCCTCCCCTCCACTCCATCCTCTGCCTTCCCTTATCTCATCCCCGCCATCTCTTCCTTCAACCTTCCCCTCCAGTTACCACTCATTCTAACCACCCCCACCCATTCTCTTCTCCATCAACTCTTCCCTCCTCCTTCTACCAATCCATCATCTGTGCCTCCTTCCCCACTTCCTCATAGTGGGGAGTAGAGACATCCTCCCTCAAGACCCCTTCCACTTTCTATAAAGCTACAAATTCTAATGGGACTCGACAAGGTAAACACAGAAATCGCAAACTTCAGCTATTTTCTGTTTCTCTCCCACACCTTTGTTCTCTGTACTCCTTTCCTTCCTCCCCTGCCCCCTCCCTCCTACTTGTATTCACTCCTATGGTCTTTCCTCCCTTTGTCAGTGTACCCTGCCCCCCGCTTCCTTGCCTCATCCATCCTCTCACCCACTCCTTAGATCCTTCCCTTTCCACCTCCCTTCTTCCATCTCTCTTCACTTCCCAGCCACGCCTCCCCTCCCCTATACATCCTCCTTCATGCCACATTCTTCCTCTCTCCCACATTCTCCACTCTTTCACACCTTCCTCCTCCCTCTCTACCCTCTCCCACTCCAACTCCTCTCTCACACCACTCCTCTCCCATTCCTCTTCTTTCCCATCTCTCATCCCCTCATTCTTCCCTGTCTCTCTCTGAATCCCCTCCCCCTCTTAACCTCCCCTTCTCCACCACGCTGTACCTGTGCTTATATTGCTACGTGTCTCCTCTCCCCTCCCCTCTCTCACCCCTCCCCAATCCTGTCTCCCAGTCGTCCCTCTTTTCCCTCTACCCCCCTCGGCCCCTCCCCTTTCCCTTTTCCCCCTTCCCCTTTTTCCCCTCACCCCCTTTCCCCCCACCCCCTTTCCCCCTCACCCTCTTTTCTCACTTTCCCTCTTTCACCTCCCCCCTCCACACCCCTTTCCCCTCCCTCCTTTCCCCCTCCCCCCTCCTCCTTTCCTCACCTCCCCCCTTTCCCCCGCTACCCCACCTCCCCCTTTCCCCCGCTCCCTATCCCCATCCCCCCTCCCTCCCTATCCCCATCCCCACCTCACTCCCTATCCCCATCCCCACCTCACTCCCTCCCTATCCCCCTCCCTAACCTCTCTTCCCTCCCCACCCCTCCCTTCCCTCCTTAACCCCTCTTCCCTTCCCCTTCCTGCCTCCCTCCCTCCGTCTCACCCTCCCTCCCTCTCACCCCATCCCTCCCTTCCTTTCATCCTCCCACTTCCCTTCCTTCCTTTCTCCCTCCCCCTCTCCCCTCCTTCCTCCCTCCCCCTCTCCCTTCCTTCCTCCCCCCTCTCCCTTCCTTCCTCCCCCCTCTCTTCCTTCCTCCCCCCCTCCCTTCCTTCCTCCCCCTCCTCTCCCCCCCTCCCTTCTCCCCCATCCCTCCCTC
>NW_025971510.1:0-10597 GCF_021869965.1 Rhincodon typus
TCTGCTCCTATGATGCTGCTTGGCCTGCTGTGTTCATCCAGCCCTGCACCTTGTTGTCTCATGAAAAGAGGTTTTTTTTTTAAACTTGTTTTGTTGTAGCACTTTAATAAAAGTAAAGTGACCAGACTTCATAAACCTTGCATATTTGAAGCTCTCAGACTGCTTAACAATGTGCCAATAACGGTATGGCTTGACTTTTAATTAAGACAGAAGCACTCCACACCTTAGTCAAAATGACAATGGAGCCAGAAATCTAGAATCATAGAGTTCCTACAGTGTGGAAGCAGGTCATTCGGCCCAACGAGCCCATATCAACCTTCCAAAACAGCTTTCCACCTGGACCCACTCCCGTACCCTAACCTGTAACCCTGCATTTCCCATGGCTAATCCACCTAACCTTCACATCCCTGAACACTTCGGGCAATTTAGTATGGCAAATCCACCGAAACTGAGCATCTTTGGACTGTGAGAGGAAACCAGACCACCCATAGCAGTTTCAAGGAAGAATTTCCAAGATTTTGATCCAGTAACAGTGAAAGAATGTTATCATTCCATGTCAGGATGGATATAGTGTAACTGGGAAACTTTCAGGTGATGGTGCATCTCATCCTTCTTGTGTCTGCTTCCTTTATCTTTTTGGATAGTAGAAATCATGGGTTTGGGTGGTACTGTCAAAGGAGGCATTTTCTAAATCAACAGCACCTTCCAAACCCATAAATTCTATCATCCAGAAAAACAAGTAGAAATGTACTGCAGTAACTACTCCTCTGAAAGCACCTTCCAAAGCCACGCATTCTGATACCTTGGGCAACAAATGCATGGATTCACCACCATCTGCAGGCTTCCCTCCACAGTTCCTTCGTTGATGTTGGGTCATTATCTTCGAACTCGATTCCTAACAGTCCTTGCATTCTAAGGACTGCAGGAGCAAACCCACCATCACATTGTCCAGAGTTATTAGGTTAGGACAATAAATACTGACCTACACAGTAATGCCCACATCAGGTGAACAATTAATAAAAGCTATTTTAGTTTTTTGACTTAACTTATGTTGTTCAAAGCAGTGGACTGTTGTGACTTTATTTATTAGTAAGGAATTCATCTAACTTAAACAAAAGGTTACTGGTCCCTAAACAAATCAGAACTAACCTTGGGGATCTGGTTTGTGATCATAACAAAACTTTACAGTATGTAAGCTCACTATTATTTCATTTCACTTAATATTTCATATTAAAGAGTTAAATAATTAATCTGTATTCAACTGTGTAGCATTTCAGAAAGGTTTAGTAATTTGACTGTCTGGCTCATTTACAGTACTAATGATTCACTGTCCAATGGTTTATTTATGTTACAAATATAACAGTGTAGCAATGCTGTTATTTTCTGTAATTTAACAGCAGCACAACTAAGCACTGCAAATATTGGCTATTTTTTGACATTCATAAATCACTGGTTAACAATTGATGAATTTTGCAAGTCAGCTAGAACTGGAAGCCATTTTTCAACTAGAGCAGACATCGGCCCCACTATGTTCAATAGTGGGTAAGCTAATCGGTTTATTCAGGTCTGTCAATAAATAAACAGGAGACGATATAAGGAGATCAATAAGAATTAAACCTTTTTGCTGCTTACTTTTGCAAGAGTCAGTGAGTCTTTAGCTAGGATGATGCAAGAAATGAGGGGAAACCTGATCCTTTTTAACTAATTCAACTGATCATATCTTTTTAGATTCCTCAGTTTCAAGAGAATGGACCAAGTTTGAAAAAACCTTGGCTTTTGTGGACTTAACCAATCCATTACCAGTGGTATGGCTCATATCATATTCGCTGTCACATCAATATTGATAGAAGAATATGGGAATGTCTGACAATGGGTGATAAAACTGGTAAGACTGAAGAAATGAAGGTTGTGGTTGATTTTTAGTGACAGGGCCTCATTTAGTTGACACTTCACTGACTCTCAACCAAGACCCAGCCAAACTGACTACCTGCCCTGCTTATAATTACACTGTATTCTGGGCACTATTTCTTAGGGAATCTTTTACTCATTGATCACTTATTAAATTTCCACCATTACACAGCATCAGATCTAAAATAGCCTGAACCCTACGTGGATCCACAATGCATTGTTTTAGGA
This sequence comes from Rhincodon typus, assembly GCF_021869965.1. Lineage (NCBI taxonomy): Eukaryota > Metazoa > Chordata > Chondrichthyes > Orectolobiformes > Rhincodontidae > Rhincodon > Rhincodon typus. The sequence continues at coordinate 2,137 of NW_025971510.1, forward strand.
CAGGGTCCCAAACACATGCCATGAATTCTTCCTCATGGCTGGTTCTGCAAATTTGTTTTTCCCAATCTACGTGAAGATTAAAGTTACCTATGAATAATATACTGCTATGTTTACATGCCCTCACTGTCTCCTCTGTCCAATAGAATGGCTACTGTAAGGTGGGTTATAGACTAGTCTTTTCAGTATCTTCTTCCCCTTGTTGTTTATTTCTTCCACCCAAATAGATTCTATATCTTCCAATCCAAAATCATGTCTTGCTTAATTATTTATCCCATCTTGAACTGACAAAGCTTTCCCACCCTCCATCCCTTGCTGCCCATCCTTTCAAGATTAAATTCCCAGTTTTGATCTCCTTGTAATCACACATCATTTAAGATCAAACCCATTGACCTCTATTTGTTATGTTAACTAATTTATTTTGTTCCAAATACTAAGTGCATTTAGGTAAAGAGCCATTAAATTTTGCCTTTTGTTTGCCATTTTCCCCCACTTTGATCTGCTTTATTTATATATGTACGGTTTATCCCTTCCTGTTCCATCAGGATATTGTTGCTTGAGTAGCTGGCCCTGTAATGCTACAAAACTCTTGCTTTGAATACCTATATTTCCCCTCTCCCAAGCCATTCCCTCTAATTCATTTAAAGCCCTCTCTATAGCCCTAGTTAATCAATTCACAGGACAGATCTCAGCTTAGTTCATGTGGAACCCGTGTTACTAGAATGGCTGCCTTTGACCCCAGTACTAGTACCAGCGTTTCATGAACTGGAACACATTCCTCGCACACCAGTCTTTGATCCATGCCTCGAACTCTTTGACTTAATTTGCTCCATGCCAGCTTGCCAGTGGCTCAGATCCTGACTTATTACCTTGGAGTAAAACAAAGAACTGCAGATGCTGTAAATCTGAAAAAGAACGCAGAAATTGCTGTAGAAACTCAGCAGGCCTGGCAGCATTTGTAGAGAGAAAGCAGAGTTAACATTTCGAGTCCAGTTCTGGAAAAAGGGTCACTGGACTCGAAACATCTCGAAACATCTGTGGAGAAACAGCAGAGTTAATGTTTTGAATCCAGTGATTTTTTTTTCAGAACTGGACTCGAAATGTTAACTCTGCTTTCACTCTACAAATGCTGCCAGACCTGCTGAGTTTCTCAAGCAATTTCTATTTTTATTACCTTGGAGGTTTTTTTGTAATTTGGCACCCAACAGTTCAAACCCTTGCAGCAGAACCTCCTTTTTAGTCCTGTCAATGTCAATGAATTAAGATCCACTGCAGTGCTCTTCACTGCTATATTGACAGAAGATACAGCAAAACTTCCTCCTCGGAATCAATACAGTTGTCTTAGTGTTTTATCAGGCAGCACATGTGACACTCACCACTCGTGGCAGATTTCACCCAGCATTTTAACAATGACAACAACTTGTCCTCATAATAATTCAATGTAATAAAGCATTCTAAGGAACAACAAAGTAGTCAAACAAGATTGGAAACCACATAAGATGATATTATGGCAGGCGTATAACCAAACACTTGCTGAAAGAGGTGGGTTTACAAGTAGAAAATTAAACAAGGAGGCAGGGTTTAGGGGAAGAATTCATAGCTTACAACATAGACAGCTAAAGGCATAGCCAACAAGGTTGGGATGAAAGGAACTGGAAATGCAAAAGAGACCAGAATTGAAAGAACACAGTTCCAACAGATTGTAGCTCTGGAGGAAGTTACAGAGAAATTGAGAGATGAGGTCATTGGAGGGGTTCAAGCACAACTTCTAAACAGTCAAACATATTGCTGTACAACTTCAGTTCGTCCAAAGTATTAGCTTCGATGCAGTGCAAGGAAGATAATTGCACAATGTATCTCTCTGTCAAAATATGTTCATCCATGAACAGACTTCAAAATAACAAGCTTTTAAACAGACAACCTTTTTTTTCACATTTGCAGTACTACTGAGGCCCCAGAGAGCATACGACTTTACATTCTGCTTGGCGAGATTTGCTATTTTAGGTCAGTACTGGTGTGGCAGGCGTTTAGCAGATGGTGCTGTCAGAGAATGTATGCACTGCCTTCCAAGCCCAAAATAAACATCTGCTGTAGCTGCAGCCAGTGACATGAAAAAAGAGCAGACACCATATGAAAACCAGTACTCGTCCTTTGTGCCTTCAGCAAGTGCACACTCGAGCCACATTTTAATCAAATGCAGCACTTTTTTTTTGCCCTGATTTTGCTTTAGGGAAGCATTGAGTGGATACTGAGTCTCCTGACTGATGAGGGATGTTTCACTTTAAGTGGTGATAAGATGATAATGAGCAGTTGTATCATCTATGACCTGAGACCAAACTGGTTGTTAAATTGCAAACTGTAGTCTGTGGTTTGGGATTTGAGTTTTGAATGTGATGCTTAAGTCTTCAGTTGAGCTCTATTTAGCGGGACTTGCAGCTAAATTGGTTGCATTTTGGAAACAGAGAGTCTTTCTCGTGGATGCACACATTACCCTGAGACCTTAACATTAATGAATATTTCCTGTTAAAATGTTTTGCTTTTTAGTGGAACCCTATGAATTTAATCCTGAGCAGTGTATTGAACTGTGAAGCCTGATTTTGTGGGTAATGTCACAGTTCATCCCGGTCCAGCTTTTAAAAGTTGCCACAATGACGTAAATATGTTCCCCTTCTGCCAGTTCCACTGATTTCTTTAGTCCAAACTAATGATTTGCCAACATAAAAACCAAGGGCAGAGAACACAATTTAGAACTTAATCTGCACCAGAGGCCATGGAAGCCCATCAGATATAGTCATCATGTGGATATAAATAGGAATAGGCTGCAGCCAGGATAGAGAGACGGAGCTAACACACCATTCCCTAAAAATCAAGCCTGATTAGACTGACGTTAAACCTGCTGTCTTATAAGCAGCAGTGAGGAGACCACAATCTACCCCAATTATGCCTTTCAAAAATTGTTACCAGACTGTTAAAGTAAAAATTGTCGACAGACCCTAGATTCAAGTATGAAGTTTATACAGGGTCTCAAGTCCTGCTCTTGGTCTCCATGTGACTAAACAAACCAATTCTCATCTTTGGGCACATTGGGCAAAAGATCCCACAATGCAATAGGATCTGGAATGTAGGATTTGCTTCCTTTTCTTTCCTCTTCTGCTGCTGTCCTACATCATTATGATGTCGTGTGTCAAGCATGTTGCTGCTTGATAAACAAGCTGTCACCATTTTGAATATCTAGGAGCTGGCTTCTCCCAGTCAATAACATCGATGTTATCACACTTCAAGCAGAACATCAGAGCGTCTTTGAAGCATTTTCTTTTCTCAACACCTGGAATCCTGACTATCTGAGGGTTAAGAAAAGATAACCTGGTATCATCTGGACATAGTATCCAGTCCATTGAAAGTGATTTTTCAGGAGGTTTCATAGAATCCCTACAGTGTGGAAACAGGCCCTTCAGCCCAACAAATCTACATTGAACCTCAGAGCATCCCACTCAGACCCATCCCCCTATAACCCACCTAATCTACACCTCCCTGAACACTACAGGCAATTTAGCATGGCCAATCCACCTAGCCTGCACATCTCTTGACTGTGGGAGGAAACCGGAGCACTCAGAAGAAACCCACGCCATCACGGGGAGAACGTACAAACTCCACACAGACTGCCACAGGGTGGAATTGAACCCGGGTCCCTGGTGCTGTGAGGCTGCAGTGCTAACCACTGAGCCACTAAGCCACCGTGCCACCCCAAGGTTTGTTTAACGGGTCGTGGAGTTGGCTTCAAGAAGGACACGAGCATTGTATGCAACTGAACTCCCAGAGTTTGTGACAGAGAGTTTGCTACGAAAATTTCTTTAGCACTCTTCTGATTCACTGCTACACAGTCTATGTCTTATCTGTGACTAAACTGGCTGTTTGGTCATTTTCCATTTCTGCCACCTCCAGCAGGATGCCACCAACTAACACCAAAACCCTCCCCTCCCTTGTCAGCATTCTGACATGATACCCTAATCCACTTCTCTGTTACCCCTAACACTTCCTCACTCCCTCATGGCATCCTTCCATGCATTCTCGGAAAGTGTAACACTTGCCCTTTAACTTCCTCACTCCTCCCTGTCCAAGGCCCCAGACACACGTTCTGAATGAAGTAGAATTTTACTTGTACTTCTTTCAATCTAGTCTACTGCACTCACTGTTCACAATGGTGTTTCCTTTACATTGGCCAGACAAAATGCAGGCTAGGTAACCACTTTGTGGAACATCCCCACTCTGTCCATAGGAATGACACTGAGTTTCTGGTTGTTTGCCATTTCAATAAAGCATCTTGCTCTCAGGCTAACATTTTTATCCTGAGCCTGCCGCAATGTTGCAATGAAGCACAGTACAATATCAAAGAACAAAGGGTGGCTCAGTGGTTAGCACTGCAGCCTCACAGCACCAGGGACCTGGGTTCTGTCTGTGTGGAGTTTGCACATTCTCCCCGCGTCTGCATGGATTTCCTTCAGTGCTCTGGAGTCCACAGTCCAAAAATGTGCCAGTTAGTGGATTAGCCAAGGTAAATTGCCCCATAGTGTCCAGGGATGTGTGGGCTAGGTGGATTCGCCATGGGAAATGCAGGGTTTTGGGGTGGTGTGGGTCTCGGTGGGACCGTCTTCAGAGGTTCGGTTCAGATTCTATGATCTTTAACCTACTGCCCATCTCAGGCTAATTTCTTCAGGATTTCCTACTCACTTTGAGACTTCCTGTTCAAAACCTCTCTATCCACCATTCTCTACATAGCCCCAGGTCAATAGTTGCACCATAAAATAGAAAAGCAAGGAAGAAATGCCAGTGTTTCATAGATCACCACGCTTTAGAAATAATGTCAACAACTGATGGCATAAGGGAATTTTCTAGATTGGCAGCACAGTTGAGGGGATAAGCTGTGAAATGGCTGCAGAAGCTGCAATTATTCTCTTTGAAACAGAGAAGGATAAATGGAGATTTAGAGAGGTGATGAAAAGCTATGTGAGGCTTCAATGGATGAGATAGAGGGAACCTTTATCTTCACCACAGAAGGACAATGATTTCAATAATTGGCAAAAAAAATTCAGAAACAAGTTGAGGAGGTTTTCAAGAATTTCTTACCTGATTGGATGCTGGAAGCAAACTTGCAAGCTGGATTGGAAAATTGCTGAAAAACAATTAATTGTATAGCTCTGGGGATCAAGAGTGGGATTAATAGCTCGCTCTTTCAGAGACTAGTCATGATACAGTGGGCCAAATGGCCATCTTCTGTGCTGCAGGATTCCACTTGTAACAAGATGTTGCTGGTTTGGAGGGTTTTCTTATGAAGAGAGGTTGGATAAACTTGGATTGTTTTCACCGGAAAGGCGGAAGCTGAGGGGTGATCTGATAAAGGTCTGCAAAATTATGAGAGGCATAGATAGGGCGGATGGTTAGTGGCTTTTTCCCAGGGTGGAAAGATAAACTCCAAGAGGGCAAAGGTTCAATGTGAGATGGGGAAAGTTTAGCGGGGAAGTTTAGGGAAAATTTTTCACACAGAGGGTGGTGGTGCTTGGAATGCACTGCCAGTGGAGCTGGTGGAAACAGGCATGTTGGCAACGTTTAAAGCGTATCTTGATAGACACGTGAATGGGAGACGAACCAGAGGGATAAATACCACACGTGTGTAATAAGTAGAGGATCTAAACACCCATTAGAACTGGCGCAGGTTTGGTGGGCCGAAGGGCCTGTTCCTGTGCTGTATTGAATTGCATTGTATTGTGTAGGCAAGAGAATCTCATCCTACATCTTCTCCCATCATCACCTGCCCCCCCCACCAATCTGAGACCGAGAAGTCATTACAAAGTAAACTGCGTTGTACCTGTTCATTTGAATAGAGCTTTTCTGTGTCTGCTGTCAATCGTACAGAACAGAAGGAAGCCATTCGATCCACCATATATTTATCTGCTCTGTGAAAAACCCATTCCCCTGCTCTTCACTCAGAGGAGCATGAGCCTTTTCCTTTCAAGTAAAAGTCAAATCCCATGAAAAAGTTATACTTAACTGCTTACAGAAACCTTTCAGCCAATGAATTGAAGATCATAAGAATTCACTGGGTCAAAAGGAATTTTCATCCCATATGGTCTTTTTAGCCAACAATTGTACGTCAGTGTTCCCTGATTACCAAATCTTGTGCCAGTGGGAATAGGTTCTTCCTATTTACTCTTCCAAAATCCCTCATAACTTTGAACATGTCTATGCCTTCGATACAGTGCAATGAAATGTCACTAGACAGAGCTCTGAAATGAGGAGCCGTTTTTTGTGGAGAGGTAGAGATATATTCCCCAGATTTCAGAAATTTTCAGAGGTCATGTCATCAAAATATATAATATTTCTAGGAGGCTCGGCAAGGTAAATGCTGGGATGATCTTTTCTGCTGGCTGGGAAGTCATAGTGTGAAATTAAGAGGTTGACCAATTAGAATGGAGGTGTGGAGGAGGAACTGAAAGTGTTGTGAGACCCTGTATACCCCTATCGATACTCAGTCACTGATTCCTTTCAAGCCAAAGACTGACAGATCTTTGGATGCTGAGGGCAGCAAATTCAAAGGTTATAGGGACAATGTAGGAAGGTGATTTTGTCAAACATGGGAGCAAGCCTGAGGGGCCTAGTGGTCTATCTCAATTTCTAACATTTAGCAATCTATTAAACTCGCAGAGAAATTAATAATTTTCACATGTCCGTCATGGCATTCAACAAAACATTTGAGAATATTTCATTTGAGGATGTATTTAATAACATAGTAGTCAGAATAATATGGACCATGGTGAGAGATGTGGCAGTATATTGGGAGAAGTCCACCCTGGCCTATCTTGGCATTGGGATAACTTACTGCGACCTTTAACTGAGAAAGTGGCACAGTGGCTCACTGCTGCCTCAAAGTGCCAGGGATCCTGGTTCAATTCCCACCTTGAGTGGGAGTTTTCAAATTCTCATTGTGTTTCTGTGGGTTTCCTCTGGGTGCTCTCATTTCCTCCCACAGTCCAAAGGCGTGCACATTACATGGATTAGCCATGGGAAATGCAGGATTACAGGGATAGGGTAGGGGTGTGAGTCTGGGTGGAATTCTATTTGGACAGTCAATGTGGACTTGTTGAACCAAATGGCCTGTTTCCACACTGTAAGGATTCTGTGAATAAGATAAGATTCTTGCTGGCCAGTAATAAATTGCCTGTGAAGGGGTTTTATTGCTTGTTAACAACCTTTTTAACTGCACATCTCACCTCATTAATGTACAGCTTTCAATCATACCATTCACTGCAAGCAAGCTAGGCACTGAGAGTTGTCCGCACGGTCGTCACAGTGGGTACCTGACACGTTCAGCTCACTATTTTCTCCAAAGGACCTCCATGTTGGACAACAGGCACAAACACCCGAAGGCATACTCCATGGCCCCCAGCCACAAGTGTCCCACCTGCACAGAGATTAGCATCTGACATGTGCCAACCTCTAAGAACACTCCCGGCCCATCTCCAATCCACTTACAGGACTTTTCTGCATTTCAATGCAACACCTCGGGAAACAAAGGCAAGTATCATTATATTGCTGCTGTGAGGACACTGAGTGCTCAACGGCACACACCTATCTCGTAGATTGGACCAGGCTGCATCTTTGCCTGCTTACTTGCTGTCTCAGTTCCCATTTAGTTTGAGCCTACCTGGATACTCACACCATTTCTGCCTTTCCGTGCCTTTTGCACCTTGCCTCTCAGCCAGTGAAACCAGGCTATTAGAATTTTTGCATTGTAGTTTGGCACAGATACTAAGCCAGGAGCTTGTCATGGTTGTCAGTGGGCCTCAGTCAAGTCAAGACAGATAGCCTTCTAGCACAGTGACACAAGGGTGACCTCTGAAACCAGTCCAGGGGCTTGGACCCATCAGTCAACCACTTGAGAGATAGTAGGAACTGCAGATGCTGGAGAATCTGATATAACAAGGTGTAGAGCTGGATGAACACAGCAGGCCAAGCAGCATCAGAGGAGCAGGAAGGCTGACGTTTCGGACCTAGAACCTTCTTCAGAATATGGGCTGTATTTGTCGTTCCACTGGGCTGTAGTATGACCGGGTCATGAAGCATGGGCAGAGGGGAGGTGGGGGGAGGTTGGAGTTGGAGCAGGGGTCACAGCAGCAGGCTCAGGAGCTGGTTATATCACCCGGCTTCCCAGCAGCAGGCTGGGCTGGGTGGTGGAATTACAAGCGGAAGACCGCAATCCACTGGAGAGTAGTGCATGTGTGAATATTCTTATCCTGGTTTGTGTACCACAGAACCATTGTCACTGTCCAAGCCAGTGACACATCATTGTTGGTGGTGACCTGTTGTGAGACGGGTTTCTGGGCTGCTGATTGATCCTGCACAACCCTTTGAGCATGTTTTCAGATAGAATCATAGAATCCCTACAGTGTGGAAGCAGGCCATTTGACCC
>NW_025971511.1:0-10593 GCF_021869965.1 Rhincodon typus
ACACACACACACACACAGACACACACACACAGACACACATATACATGGAACACCTCAATCATGTCTTTGTTCTAGCTTTGTGCCCTCCTGGCTGACGTCCCATGTTCTATTGTTGTCAAAGCAGATCATACAGATATTTCTGACCCTTGTCCTCACTGGTCTACATTGGCTGCTACTTTGGAAATGCTCTGATTTTGTTCTAATCCTTGTTTTGAATATTACCTTTCCCAAATTCTCTCAGTCCTGCAATCCTTTGAGATATCGTTTCTCCATCATTCCCAAATTCCACAATTGGCATCTGTATCTTCAGCTGCTGAGTCCTTGCCCTGGAATTCCTTCCCTAAACATCTTCGCCCCTCCCCACCACCTGCTACAGCTCCCCTGCCTCCAGCACCTCCGTCCTTTGCTTCTCTTTCTGTCTTTAAAAGCTTTGATGAAGTTTGGATTACGTTCTCCGATCATCAAATTTTGTCTGATAGTGCCCCTTTGAAGCACCTTGCAATGTTTTATTTTGTTAAAGGCACTGCATTGTGGTGTGCACGTATATATCAACACACATGAGTATGTGTGTATGTGCATTTGTTAACATGCGTAATGAGCGTGTGTACACTTGCTCAGCATTTTAGGGAAGAAAATTCTGCTTTTTCATTCCTCTCTGTGCAAAGAAATGCTTCCAGCTTTCACTCTTGAACAATTCATTCTAATTTTAATGCTGTGTCCTCTTGTTCTGGATTCCACCATTAAAAGAAATTAATTCTCTTTGTCTGCCCTATCTCATCCTTATATCAATTTAATAGCTCAATTAGATCACAGCCTTAGCATTCTTAACTCAATAGAATACAAACCAAATTAAAGCAGTCTGAGAGGTGAGAGCCAAATTAATTAAGGAAAATAAAACTGAAAAAGACCAAAATATACAACAGTTGCAGAGAGGATAATGACTCAACATGTTTAAGTTTGTTATTTTAGCTTAATTTGTCTTTAAAGTCCAACAGACTTAAGTTCATTTGGACTATTGAGCTTAGCGGATACATCTTTGGAACTGAAGGAGTGTTACATTATTTGAAGGTGTCCTGCAGAGATGATGCAATATCAACATGTTTCACTGATTCAGCTGGGCATTAAGGACCATTTCACATGATTTATAGAAGGTGAAGCCGTTGTCCTCATTGATGTGCTTCCATCAGCTGAAAACAAACTACAATCACAAATTGCATTTATATAGCCCTTATAACATAGGGGAGACATTTGAAGGAAGTATTATCAAAATATTGTGATTTTAAAGAAGGCAAGGATGGTCCAGAGAAGGAAAGTTTTGGAAACGTAAAAGATAGGAACTTTCGGCACCTTGTGCTTGCTCTGCCATTCAACCACCCACAAACATTGACCGCCTCCTCACTGACCCTCAGTAACAGCAGTGTGTACTGTCTACAAGATGCACTACAGTAAAGCTTCTTAGACAGCACCTTGCAAATCCATAGCAACTGCAATCCAGAAGGACAAGGAAAACAGTACATGGGAGCTCAAAAATCTGCAACTTCCTTTTCAATCGATTTATCATGCTGACTTGGACATAATGTTGCTGAGTCTCAATCCTGGAACTCGGTCACTAAAGCACTGTAGGTCTAATGCACCATGAGGAATGCAACAGTTCAGGAAGGCAGCAGACCAACACCAACTAGGGATGGGTAATAAATGTTGGTCAAGCCAGTGATGTCCCTATCCCCTGAATGAATAAAGCAAAAGATCAGGGTGTTCTTCTACCTGAATGCCATTTCCCACACTATCTTCCCTAACCCCAGATATCTTTCACATCTAGAAATCTGTCAATCTCTGGTTTGAATATACTCAATGATTTAAACTCCCAAGCCTCTGGGTAGGGGATGTCAAGGATTCACCATCCTCCAAGTGAAGAAATCCCTCCTCTTCTCAACCCCAAGCAGCCTAGCTCTCATTCTGAGACTGTTGCCCCGGTTCAAGACTCATCAATGAGGGGAAAGCATGGGCCGAATGGCTTAATTTCTCCTCCTATGTCTTATAGTCTTCTGGATCAATTCCTGTAAGAACAGTGAATGTTTTAATGAGAACAACTCTCAATCTTCTAAACTCGAGAAAATATAGACACAGTCTCCTCAATCTCTCCTCATAAAACAATCTCAGGATCCCTAGATCAGATAAGTATTGGCTAGTTAGCTTGCTGTCTATTATTGAAAAATGTTTGAGTCTATTATAAAGGATCTAATAGCAGAAATACATATTATGATCAAACCAAATCAGCATGGCTTCATGAAAAAGTAATCATGCTTGACAAATTTGCTAAAATTCTTTGAGGAGGTAACAAGCAGAATAGATAAAGGGAAAGCAGTGCAGGTAACAGGGGTGGAACGGTGGCTCACAGCACCAGGGACCCAGGTTCAATTCCAGCCTCAGGCAACTCTGTAGAGTTTGCATGTTCTTCTCATGTCTGCATGGGTTTCCTTTAGGTGCTCCAGTTTCCTCCCACAGTCCAAAGATGTGCAGGTTAGGTGGATTGGCCATGGGAAATGCAGAGTTGGGTGATAATGTAGGGGATGGGTCTGGGTGGGATGCTCTTCAGAAGGTTGGTTTGTATTTGATGGGTAAGTGGCCTACTTCCACACTGTAAGGATTCTCTGAATATATTTGGATTTTCAGTTTGGTAAGATATTACACAGTAGTCTCCTTAATGAAGAGTTCATGGACTTGAAGCTGGTATATCAGCATGGACAGAGGATTGGCTAACTAATAGAAGACAGAGAGTTGGAAGAAGGGGAACATTTTTCAGGATGGAAACCTGTAACTAGTGGAGTGCCTCAGGGATCAATGCTGGGGCCATTATTATTTACGATATATATGAATGACTTGAATGAGGAGAGTGAATGCACTGTCACCAAGTTTGCAAATATTACATTGGATCCTCACAGCTGAATCACTGATATAGATTGTGAACAGCTGGTCAGTGTAGTTCCCTCACTAGTCACTGGCTGCCAACACGAGATAGAGCTCCTCACTCCTCCTGCCTGTTCTTTCTGTTGACCAATCTTCAATTCTGCCCCATTCCAGATGCTCTAATTTGGCTTGCTAACCTCTTCACTGAACCACAGAATTATTACAGTAAAGAGGGAGGCCATTCTACCCAACATGCCTGCATGGCCTCTTCATATGAGCATCATTATTTAATACCAATCTCCTGCTTTATCTTCATGCATCATTTCTAACAAAATATCCATCCAATGCCCCTCTTGCATTCACCAATTGAACCCACCTCCACCATATTTCCAAGCAGTGTATTCTATATCCTAACTACTCGCTGTGTGAAAATGGTTTCTCATTTCACCCTTGCTGCTTTTGTAGATCACTGTAAATCTATCCCCTCTTGAACTTTACAGTTTACAAGTTGTAACAGCTTCTCCCTTTCTGCTCTATCCAGCCTGCTCGTGATTTTGAAAACCTCTATTAAAACATGTTTTCAGTCGTTTTGTTGCCAATAGTCCCAATTTCTTCAGCCTATATTCGGATCTAAAGTTCCTCATTCCTGGAACCAGTCTTGTAAATCTGTTCTGTGCTTTGTCTGGTACACCCATACCTTTCCTGTAAAGCAATGTCTGATTGGTTCCTCTTTACCCATTCTGCTAGTAACATCCTGAAAAAAAGCATTTTTAAAATTATTTTCCTTTCATAAATCCATGTTGACTCTGCCCAAATCGATCATTATTTTCTAAGTATCCAGTTAACAAATCCTTTTAATTGATTACAGAATGTTCCCTACTATCGATGTTAGGCTGTCAATAGGTAGTCACATTTGTCATTTCTCTAGTCTCTCTCTCCCTCCTTTCTTAAATATATTTGCTGCCTTTAATCAGCAGAAACTGTTGCAGAGTCTATTGAATTTTGAAAGATGATCATTATCGTTCTGCAGCCACCTCACTCTGAGGCGAATGTCCTCAAATCAAATCCAATCAAATTACACATATGCTGCCTGACCTGAGTAACTCCAGCATTTTCTGTTTTTATTTTAGATACATTGTTTTCTGTCTTTTTGTCTAATTCATTAATATTGTTCGGAAATTTATGAAATCAGAGCAAGGAACAAGGGGAATTAAATGATAATTCATCTTGTGGCTGTCTGAACAAGAAGCAGCCTCTTTGCCCTATATCAGGATGCCAGCTCAGATGCAGCACTCTCTGCCTCAGAATAAGAAGGTTGTGGTTTTATCCCAGAGTTAGAATGATCCTGTGTGGAGTGGGACAGAACAATACCTGCCAGAGTCTTGAGCATCTTGGAGAGAGTTAGGACTGCAGATGCTGGAAGCTAGGGTCAATAGATATGGAGCTGGAAAAGCACAGCAGGTCATATAGCATCCAAGGAGCAGAGAAGTCAACGTTTTGGGCCAAAATTCTTCGTCAGGACTGGGGAGAGGGAGGGGAGCCCAGAAATAAATAGAGGGAGGGGAGTGGGGATGGGGCGAGGGTCGGCGGGATGGAGATAGGTGGATGCAGGCAGGGAGTTATTGTGTTTGGTGGGTGGTTAGGGTGGAGGGGATAGGTGAGTTGGAAGATGAACAGGTTGGGGCTGGAGAGATTTTAAAGCTGGTGAAGTCAATATTCAGGCCATTGGGCTGTAAGCTCCCAGAGGAAAACATGAGGTGTTGTTCCTCCAGTTTACGTTTGGCCTCATTCTGACAGCCAAGGATGGACGTGTCACTAGGGAAGTGGGAGGGGGAGTTAAAGTGGATTTCAACTGGAAGGTGCCTCCTCCACTGTCAGAATGAGGCCAAATGTAAACTGGAGGAACAACACCTCATGTTTTCCCCAGGAGCTTACAGCCCAATGGCCTGAATATTGACTTCACCAGCTGCAAAATGTCTCCTCCCCCAACCTGTCCATCTTCCAACTTACCTATCCGCTCCACCCTTCCCACTGATCAACCACAATAACCCCCTACCTGCATCCACCTATTTCCATCCCACCTGTCCTGCCCCCAGCCCCACCACCCTCTCTCTATTTATTTCTGGGACCCCCACTCCTCCCCATGCCTGATGAAGGGTTTCGGCCTGAAACATTGACTTCCCTGCTCCATGGATGCTGTCTGACCTGTTGTGCTTTTCCAGCTTCACCATCTATTGACCCCAGAGTCTTGAGCATATAATTCTAACTCCTTGCATACTGCTGAGGGGGTGCAGCATCATCAAGTAAGCTGCCTTTTGAAAGACACATTAAAACAGGGATCTATCTACTTTAAAACAAAACAAAACAAATAAACTGGAAATAAGAAACAAAAACAGAAATTTAAGGAGAAAATTACTGCAGACGCTAGAATCTGTAATGCAAACAACAAATGCTGGAGATCACAGCGGGTCAAGCAGCTTTCATGGAGAGAGAGCAAGTTAACGTTTTGAGTCTAAATGACTCTTCATCAGAGCTGAAGGGAAGTGTGGAGGGGACAGCAATATGCAATAGTGGGGGGTGGTGTTGAAGGTTGTAAGGAGGATGGAGTGCTGTGGGAAGAAGGATGTTGATAGTGCAGAGATGGGTCACTGGACCCAAACCGTTAACTCTGTTTTCTCTCCACAGACCTGCCATACCTGGTGAGTTTTCCCAGTAATTGCTGGTTTTGGCTCTCGCTAACTTCTCAGCTCAATGTAAGAAATCCCTTGGCACTCTTCAAAGAGCATGAACATAAGCTTTGGGGTCCTGGGCCAATATTTAATTGCTTGCGAAACATCACTGAAACAGAATAAATAATCTTGTCATTATCACATCACTACGTGCGAACTGATGTGATGTTTTTCCACATTTGATTCTGTTTCAAAAGCATTTCATTGACTGTGAAGTGCATTTGGACATTAAGAAATTGTGAAAGGAGCTATATTGAATACAATTCTTCCTTTTAAACTACAACAGTGAATGTACTTTGAAGCAATTCGCAGTCTGGGAAGGAGTTTGTCATCCAAAGGTGGGTGTTTAGTGCTGTTTGAGAACATTGTGGCTGATGCAGTAATTACAGACATACTGCATCCCCCATGTATTTGTAGAAGACAGCATCAAAAGAAAACGGCAACGACCAAGGCTAAGACAATAATTAAGAGGTGGGCCTCGATGGAATAAGTCAATCACATCTGTTCTATTTAAATCGCATTGGAACAGAGTCTAACCCTGCCCACCATTTCACTGGCTCACTTATCATTTCATCATAAATATTAATTTATCCTCAGCCCTACAACTAAAGAACTTCTTAATTAATTATTATCATCCTAAATTATTAATCATATTCAATTGTGATTTCATTAAGGAAAATGTTAATTTGAAGGGGAAATTAACAATTTTTAGTTATACTATTCGGTCTATCATGCCTGTACTAGCTCATTGAAAGCGTGATCCAAGCAGTTCCACTCTCTTATTAACCCAGGACCATTTTCCTTTTAAACTATTTGTGCAATTCCTTTTTGAAAGTTGCTAATGGGATTACTTCCATTGCCTGCATGACAATGTATCCATATCATAACAGTTCAGCCCATAAAATTAATCCTCCTGATCTCCCCTCTAGATCTTTTATTAATTATCTTAAATCTGTGTCCTTTGGCTATGGATCCCCCTGACAGTGGGAATTAAGGATCAGTTACTTGAAGTGTTTAAGATGAAGAAAAAGAGGGGCCATTCCCAGAACAAGGGGAGACAGGGTCATGGTGATAATAACATGGGACTATATTCCAGAACACAAGATCATGGGCTCAAATCTCACCAAGGCAGATTGTGAAATATTGTATTATATTAATATCTGGAATTAAAACCATGACCGTGTAACCATTGTCAATTGTCTTCAAAGCCCTTCTGGACATTATTTAAGAGAAGAATATCTGACATCTATATGACTCCAGGCCCTCTATATTATGGTTGAATCTTAATCCACATGGACAGTAAATGCTGGCAGAGCTAATAAGGCCCACATCTCCTGAACAAGAAAGTGAAAAGAAACCTCAGAGCACCAGGATGCTGTTGGCCAGTGTCTTCATACATTAGGGAGTAGAAATCTGGAACTCTGTCCACGCAAAAATCTGCTACAGAGGTCAATTGAAAATTTTAAGGCAGAGATGAATGGATTTTATGGGGTAAGGATATTATGGGTTATACAGAAATCACGATAAAATAGCTCACCTGAACCATTTAACCCGAGCTTTAAATACAAGTGTAGAGTCATCTGAGCTCTGACCCTTGTGGCAAAGTTGGGAAAAGTACTTGTGGATTAGGAGGCAGGAAGTTAGAATTTGGCGCTTGTAAAATGCTCGGGAGGGGAAATCATTGTGTGGTCCCTTTAACAGATGATGTGCTTTTTCTATGCTTAGAGATTTAAAATGGATGCCTGTGAGCAGCAACTTGAAATTTTGCAAGTACAAAGAGAGCACCTGAACTGAAACATTTGTATCAAAAGGCCATACAGTTAGCAGGCTAAGCAGCAGGTTTTACCAAGACAACAGGCTTTTCAATTCTGAAGAAGGGTCCCAACCCAAAACGCTGACTTTCTTACTCCACTGATGCTGCCTGACCTGCTGTGTTCCTCCAGGTCCACTAATAGTTGGTTTTTTTTTGATGACACCAAGATAGGTCAGAAAGTAATTCATCAAGAAGAGATAAGAACTATAGAAAGGTACTAAAATGGGTTAGGTGAGTGAGCACAAAATATTTCAGATGGAGTATAATGAGGGAAAATGTGAACTTGGTCAGATTGACAAGAATAGAGAAATGCAATGCAATTTAAATAGAGAGAAATTGCAGAACTAAGAGGTGCCAAAGGAATTGGATTTCATGAGACATGAAGCACAGGAAGGTGGATTAGTACTTGCACAGGCTAATGCTCTGGGGGTCTACGGGTTAGAACTCCACCATGATAGCTGCTGAAGCTTAAATTTGTTTAAAAATTTTGGAATTTAAAAATTGTCTCAACAACGGAAAATATCAAACTATCATTGATGGCTGCTAAAAACCCACCTGGTAATTCATTGGTGACCTTTGGGGAAGGAAATATGCCGTTCATAGCTGGTATGGCTTACATGTGACTCCAGACCCACAGCAAAGCTGTGAGACTGTTCTCTGAGGTAGCCAGACATCCAATCAGTTCAGGGCTAATTGGGGATGACCAACAAATTCTCATGGAACAGTAAACATTTTGAAAACGTAGTTTGCACAGGCAGCAAGTGAGGAAAAAGACAATGGAATGTTGTTGTTTATTGCACGGAGAATTGAACATAAGAGTACTGACATTTACTACTGCTTTAGTGGGACCCACATTTGGAATACTATGTACAATTTTGGTCTCCTTGTTTGAAAAATTTTATAATCATTATAGAAATAGTTCACAGACAGGAGGAAAGGTTTATTTTGTGAGGAAAGTTGAATAGATGGGTCATTACCCTTTGGAATTCAGACGAAATGACACCTGATTTTATTGAAAGGTATAAGATCCGAAGGAGAGTTGATAGGGTAAATTTATTCAGGACTGAGTTTGTTTGATAGACAAGGGAATCAAGGGTTATGGAGGCTGATTAGCCTATAACTGCTCCTAAAGTTCGATGTTCCTGTGTTGACAGTAATACTCACATTCCATGAATAAATTAAAGAAAGCTGAAAGGAACAGTGGCAGTGTATCTGGGTGATGGGAAACAGAGAGGTTGTTCTTCACACCACAGGAAAGTATACAGTTGAGCTCTGGTGTAATGGGATCACTGCTGCTGGAAGGGGGGGATGTGGGAAATAAAAATTTGTCTCAAAGAATGAACCATTTTGATTAGAAAAATGAGGACAGGCAATATAAAATGATGCAGATAAATTTACAGGGAGTTCGAGACAGTATGGACTGTAGGTGCTGGAAGTCAGAGTTAGTAGATGTGCAGCTGGAAAAGCACAGCAGGGCAGACAGCATCCAAGGAGCAGGAAAGTCAATGTTTTGAGCCAAACCCTTTGTCAGGACTGGGGAGGGTGAGGGAGTCCAGAAATAAATAGAGGGAGGTGGTTGGGGGCTGGGGGAAGGGTAGGTGGGATGGTGATAGGTGGGTGCAAGTAGGGAGTTATTGTGATTGGTCAGTGGGAAGGGTGGAATGGGTAGGTGAGTAGGAGGATGCACAGATTAGGTCAGGTCAGGGAGACGAGGAGGAGGGGGAGGGATAGACATGGGATAAGGCTGAAGGTGGAGGGATTTTGAAGCTGGTGAAGCCAATATTCAGGCTATTGGGCTGTAAGCTCCCGGGGCAAAATATCAGGTGTTGTTCCTCCAGTTTACATTTGGTCTCATTCCAACAGTGGAAGAAGCACAGAATGGACACATTGCCAGGGGAGTGGGAGGGGGAATTAAAATGGATGGCAACTGGAAGGTCGAGTTAGTTGGTGCATGCAGAGTGCAGATGCTCTGTGAGCTAGTCCCCAAGTCTGAGTTTGGTCTCCCTGATATAGAGGAGACCACATCGGGAGCAACGGATACAATAGATCAGGTTAGATGAAGTGCAGGTGAATTTCGGCCATATTTGGAAGGATTGTTTGGGGCTTTGGATTGGAGGTGAGAGGGGAGGTATAGGGGCAGGTGTTGCACCTCCTGTGGTTGCAGGGAAAGGTTCCAGGTGTGTTGGAAAAGTTGGTGGGAAGCGTAGAGTTGACAAGGGAGTCGTGGAATGAACGGTCTGAAACATTGACTTTCCTGCTCCTCAGGTGCTGTCTGACCTGTTGTACTTTTCCAGCTCCACAACTTTACAGGGAGTTCAGGAACAGAGAGACCTAGAAGTGCATGTGTACAAATCAATGATAAATAGATTGAGTAAGTGCTGAGTAATGTATTGGGGACTCTGGGCTCCTACAGATAGAAGCATTGAGTAGAATAACAAGGAGGTTATGGTGAACCTTTATAAACTGGTTTGATCTTAACTAGAATATTACATTGAATTCTGGGCACCACACTTTAGGAAGGATATATAAACATTAGAGTGAGCGCAGGACAGATTTACAGACTATTTCCGGGGTTGAGAGAATTCAACGATGAGAATAGATCAGAGAAACTGGGATTGTCTCCTTTGAGCTGTAAAGGTTGAGAATAGATTTCATTTAGGTATTCAAAATGAAAATGCCTTGTCAATGTAACTGGTCCAATTGATGGGAATTCCAGAACTGGAGAATATTGATTTAAGGTGATTAGAAAGGAACTGATGTTGACATAGGAAATGTTTTCTTCATACAGTGAGCAGTTATTTACCGGAATATAATGCCTGCAAGTGCAGGGAAGGCAGACTCAATTGTGGCTTTCCGCAGAGAATTGGCGAAGCACCTGAAATAAAATTATCAGAGTTTAGAGAAAAGATAATGGGTGGACAGGCTTGAGTTGCTCTTGGACAGAAAGAGCAGTAACACAAGGGGCCAAATGGCCTTTCCCTGTGCTGCCACTATTCAATAAGTGTGTGATTTTAACTGAACCTGAACCATGGGGAGGAAAGAGCAAAACCAAGCCCCAGTATTACCTACAGAAGTTAAAACAGTTACCAAAGTACAAAGACAACAAGGTGCAGGGCTGGATGAACACAGCAGGCCAAGCAGCAT
>NW_025971512.1:0-8064 GCF_021869965.1 Rhincodon typus
ACGTCTCCCAGGAGTTGAATATCTTGCGGGACATCAAACAAGTTTTCAGCGTTACCACGTCTCTGTTAGATGCATATTGAATAGGGCCCGTGTTCCCTTTAATAAAGCGACTCTCAAAATAGCGCTTCCGTGAAATTGAATGAAAGAATGAGTAAACCGGCAATGGTGAAATCTCAAGAGCCAGCCACGGTAATCAGGCTACGAAACTTTCTGCTGTCATTAAGTAATTCCCAACCCAGTCAAATCATATAGGGTTGATAATCTTTCTGGCATTCTCTAACTTAAAAAGATTAAAAGGACCCACACACTTCATTGCACTACTTCAAATACCTCAGTCCTGACCCGCTGCCAATGGGGTGCTCCTTCAGTCCTGATTCGCTGACAATGAGGCGCTCCCTCAGTCATGACCCGCTGACAATGAGGCCCTCCCCCAGTCCTGACCCGCTGACAATGAGGCGCTCCCTCAGTCCTGACCCGAGTACAATGAGGCGCTCCCTCATTCCTGAAACAGTGACAATGAGGCTCTCCCTCAGTCCTGACCCGCTGACAATGAGGTGCTCCCTCAATCCTCACCCTAGTACATTGAGGCGCTCCCTCAGTCCTGACCCGCTGACAATGAGGCGCTTCCTCAGTCCTGACCCGCTGACAATGAGGCGCTCCCTCACTCCTGACCCTAGTACAATGAGGCGCTACCTCAACAATGACCATCAGATGACACTACACCTCCCCATTACTGACTCTTTGTCGAAGATGCATTGCCTCAGACTATGCTGTAATATCTCCATCCGAGCAATTCGCCGTGCTGTACTGGGGGCTGTCTTATTTCGTGTTGATTCAAAGTGGGCTTGTGTTTTAGGCTTTATTGATTGGAGGCTCTGTGTTTCAGGTTCGCCTCTGAGAGTTTAATTGCAGGAGGCTTAGTTTTAGGGAGGATTTGCAGGGGGTACTGTTTCAGGGTTTATTTACTGGGAGCTCTACATTTTACATTTTACTTAGAGGGGACTCGTTCTTTTATGTTTTATTACTGGGGGCTGTGTCTTTTACACTTTATTTCCTGAAGGACCTTTCTTCGGTTACATATAAAGGTGTCTCTGTTTTTAATGGTGTATTTACAGGGGGCTCTGTTTTTAGTATTTTTTCAAATGAGACTCTGCTTCGGAGAATATACACAGGAGGCTGTGTGTTTCAGAGTTCTTTTACAGGGATGTATGTGTTTTAGGGTATCTGTACACGATGCTCTGTGTTTTACGGATTCTTCACAGTGATCCAGATTTTACAGGTTACTGAAAGGCGTCTCTGTCTTCGGGTTTATTTATCGGGAACTGTTATTTATCGGTACGTCTATCTATTCAAAGTTTATTTGGAAGGGGCCCTGTCTTACGGATAATTTACAGGTGGGCTGAGTGTGGGGTGTAATTACAGGTGCTCAGTGTTTACGAATTTATTTAGACGGAGCCCTTTGTTTTACCTTCTATTTCCTGGGTGATGTGTGTTTAAAGGGGTCCGTGTATTTGATTGTATAATTACAGGGGGCTTTGTTTTTAATATTAGTTTAAATGGGGCTCTGTGTTTTAGGGGTTATTGAAATGGGTTTCAGAGGATATATTTACAGGGGGCTCGGTTTTTGAGGGCTTTTGTGCAGGCCTGAGGCTCGCGTCAGAGGTCAGGTCAGGGTCAGCGCTGGAGCTGATGGTAATAGTTTGTGTTAGGCCTGAGGCAAAGGTTAGGGTTAGGGATTCGCCTGAGGTTCGGCTCAGAGCTGACGCAAGGGTTAGCGTTAGGGCTGAATCTCGGGTTAAGGTTTGGGGTAGGGTTATTTTTTGGGGCAGGGAGAAAGAAAGCAGCTTCGCATACCCAGAGACAGAACCAGAGGAAGAGCAATTGCGTATTCTCCAAGAGACTCGGGATGTATTGTAAACTTGACAAGTCAAATAGTATTACAGATTAGTTTACAATTAAAGATTATTGGCCTGAGAGAATGCCTCATTGTCAGAGGGTCCGCTTGAGGCTGTCCCTCTATGTTGTAGTGTCAGTACTGAAGGAGTGCACAATTGTCAGAGGATCACATTCAGCCGATGCCTCATTTTTAAAAATTATGTAATTTAGTTCTGCAGCACTCTCCCAATAAGAATTTAGAATAAGGCTCAGCCTCAGTCTTGACCCTGTGACTGATACAATCCCACAGTTCTGACCCACGGACACTGCTGCAATACCTCAGTGCGGACCATTCGACAATGAGGCACTGTTTCAGTACTGAAGCTCTGGCAGGACTGACTATCTGACAGTGAGGGAGTGCCTCAGTCTGACATTGTCACAGAGATGCAATCGTGTGGGACTCCCACAAGTCTAACCCCTTGAGAATAAGACACTACCTCAGTATTGACCGTCTCACAATAATGCACACCAACAGTTCTGACCCTCTGGTACTGCTGCATTACCTCATTGGAGACCCTATAAATGTGAGGCACTTCCTTAGTTCTGACACTCTTACAATGAGGCGCTACCTCAGTACTGACTCTCTGATTATAGTGCTCTCCAGCAGTTCTGTTCCTCTGACAGTGCTTCAATACTTGCCTGAACCAGGCAAATTCCTCATTGTTAGCGGGTCAGTTCTGTGGCAGTGCCTCCTGGTACTGGGATCATATGAATCTGTAATACTATTTGACCTGTTATGTTTACAATACATTCCAAGTCTCCTCTCGAATATGCAGGTGCTCTCCCTCCGGCTGTGGGTATGTGAAGCTGCTTTCTTTCTTCCTACTCTCAGAAATATCCCTAACCTTAACCCGAGATTCAGCCCTGACGCTAACCCTCGTGTAAGCCCGAAGCCTAAATTCAGCCCAAAGCCTAACCCAAACCATAACCATCAGCCCTAACGCTAGACTCATCCGACACTAACCATAGCCTCAGGCCCAAACCGAACCCAGCTTCAGCCGTACTCCTGGCCCTCAAACACGGAGCCGACTGCACAGAGACCCTCAAACACAGAGACCCCTTTCAATGACCGGAAAACGCAGACCTCACTGTAAATAACTCCTAAAACACAGAGTCCTATTTAAACAAACTTCAACAACAGAGCCCCCTGTAATTATACGCTCAAATACCTAGACCCCTTTAAATGAACTCTAACACATATTGTTAGAGTTAGGTCCTTTGGTGAAGTTGAGATTTTATTCTTCTGATATGCTTATCTCGCTGAATTAAGCACGTTAGTCAAAACAACAACAAAAGTCGAGACATTTGGGGAAGTTGAGATTTTGATCTTCTGAAGTGCTTAACTAGTTGAAATAAGCGTTTTAATTTAAACAGCATCATAAATTAGGTCATCTGTTGAAGGTGAGATTTTAGTCTTCTGATTTGCTTATCTCGCTGAAATAAGCACGTTAGTCGCAACAGCATCGAACTTTGAGTCAATTGGTGAAATTGAAGTTTTTGATTTCTGAAGGGCTTATCTCCCTGAAACAAACATGTTAGTCAAACCAACATCAAAACTTGAGTAATTTGGTGAAGTTCAGATTTTTGTCTACTGAAGAGCTTTACTCGCTGAAATAAGCATTTTTTTCAAACCAGCATCAAAAGTTACGTCATTTGGTGAAGTTCAGATTTTAGCCTCTGAAGTGCTCAACTCGTTGAAATAAGCATGTTCGTCAAAGCAACATCAAAAATTGAGTTATTTGGTGAAGTTGAGATTTTTGACTTCTGAAATGCTTCTCTCAATCGAATAAGCATGTTAGTCACACCATCATCAAAACTACAGTCATTTGGTGAAGTTCAGGTTTTGGTGTTCTGAAGTGCTTATCTGAGTAAAATAAGCACGTCAGTCAAAACAGCATCAACATTTAAGTCATGTAGTGAAGCTAGGATTTTTGATTTCCGAAATGCTTATCTCACTGAAATAAGCATTTTAGTCAAATCAGCATCAAAAGTTAGGTCCTTTGGTAAAGTTGAGATTTTAGTCTTCGGATATGCTTATCTCGCATAATTAAACACCTGAGTCAAAATAACATCAAAATTTGAGTCATTTGGTGAAGTTGAGTCTTTTGACTTCTGAAATGATTCTCTCAATCAAATAAGCATGTTAGTCAAACCACCATGAAAACTACAGTCATTTGGTGAAGTTCAGGTTTTGTTGTTCTGAAGAGCTGAGCTCGTTGAAATGAGCATATTAAGCCAACCAGCATCAAAAGTTGTGTCATTTGGTGAATTTGAAGTTCAGCCTTCTGAATTGCTTAACTCGCTGGAATAAGCATGTCAGTCAAAACAACATCAAAATTTGAGTCATTTGGTGAAGGTGAGATTTTGATCTTCTGAAGTGCTTACCTTCTGAAATAAGCATGTCATTCAAATCAACATCAAAAACTAACTCATTTGTGGAAGTTAGACATTGGTCTTCTGAAGTGCTTATCTGAGTGAATTAAGCATGTTCGTCAAAACAGCATCAAATATTAAATCAGTTGGTGAAGTTGAGATTTTTGACTTCTGAAGTGTTTATCTCACTCAAATAATCATGTTAGTCAAACCAACATCAAAACATGAGTCATTTTGTGAAGTTCAGATTTTGGTTTTCTGAAGTGCTTATCTCACTGAAATAAGCACGTTCGTCAAAACAGCATGAAAAATTAAGTCATTTGGTGAAGTTGGGATTTTTGACTTCTGAAGCGCTCACCTCACTGAAATAAGCATTTTAATCAAATCAGCATTAAAAGTTACATCCTTTGGTGAAGTTGAGATTTTAGACTTCTGATATGCTGATCTCGCTCAATTAAGCACCTTAGTCAAAACAACATCAAAAGCTGAGTCATTTGGGGAAGTTGAGATTTTGATCTTCTGAAATTCTTATCTCACTCAAATAAGCATGTTAGTCAAACCAACATCAAAACTTGAGTCATTTGGTGAAGTCGAGATTCTGCACTTCTCAAGTGCTTAGTTCACTGGCGGAAGCCTGTTAGTCAATCCAACATCAAAATTTGAGTCATTTAGTGAAGTTGAGATTTTGGTCTTCTGAACTGCTTTTCCCACTGAAATAAGCGTGTTAGTAAAAACAGCGTCAAAAGTTGTGTGTCTTGTTGAAGTTGAGATTTTGGTCTTCTGCTATGCTTATCTCGCCGAAATAAGCACGTTAGTCAAAACAATATCAAAAATTGAGTCATTTGGTGAAGTTCAGATTTTTATCTTCTCAAGTGTTTATCTATGTGAAATAAGAATTTTAATCCAACCAGCATCAAAAATGATGTCAATTGGTGAAGTTGAGATTTTTGAATTCGGAAGTGCTTATCTCACTCAAATAAGCATGTTAGCCAAACCAACATCAAAACTTGGGTCATTTGGTGAAGTTGAGATTTTTGACTTTTGAAGTGTTTATCTCACTCAAATAAGCATGTTAATCTAACCAACAACAAAACTTGAGTCATTTGGTGAAGTCGAGATTCTGCACTTCTCAAGTGCTTAGTTCACTGGCGGAAGCCTGTTAGTCAATCCAACATCAAAATTTGAGTCATTTAGTGAAGTTGAGATTTTGGTCTTCTGAACTGCTTTTCCCACTGAAATAAGCATGTTAGTCAAAACAGCGTCAAAAGTTGCGTGTCTTGTTGAAGTTGAGATTTTGGTCTTCTGCTATGCTTATCTTGCCGAAATAAGCACGTTAGTCAAAACAATATCAAAACTTGGGACATCTGGTGAAGTTGAGATTTTGATCTTCTGAAGTGCTTAACTCGCTGAAATGAGCAGGTTAGTCAAATTAACATCAAAAATTAAGTTATTTGGTGAAGTTCAGATTTTTGACTTCTGAAGTGTTTATTTCACTCCAATAAGCATGTTAGTCTCACCAACATCAAAACTTGATTCATTTGGTGAAGTCGAGATTCTACTCTTCTGAAGTGTTTATTTCACTGGTGGAAGCCTGTTAGTCAATCCAACATCAAAACTTAAGTCATTTAGTGAAGTTCAGATTGTGGTCTTCTGAAGTACTTTTCCCACTGAAATAAACATGTTAGTCAACACAGCATCAAAAGTTGTGTCTTGTTGAAGTTGAGATTTCGGTCTACTGCTGTGCTTATCTCGCTGAAATAAGCACGTTAGACAAAATAATATCAAAAGTTGTGACAATTGGTGAGGTTGAGATTTCGATCTTTTGAAGTGCTTAACTCGCAGAAATGAGCATGTTAGTCAAATTAACATGAAAAATTGAGTCATTTGGTGAAGTTCCGATTTTTGTGTTCTGAAGTGGTTATCTCGCTGAAATAAGAATTTTAATCCAACCAGCATCAAAAATTATGTGATTTGGTGAAGTTGAGATTTTTGCCTTATGAAGTGCTTATCTCACTCACACAAGCATGTTAGTCAAAACAACATCTGAAGTGGAGTCATTTGGTGAAGTTCAGATTTTTGACTTCTGAAGTGCTTAATTCCCTGAAATAAACATTTTAATCCAACCAGCATTAACAATTAAGTCATTTGGTGAAGTTGAGATTTTTGCCTTCTGAACTGCTTGACTCGGTGAAATAAGCATGTTATTCAAAACAACATCAAATGTTGAGTCATTTGGTGAAGTTGAGATTTTTGACATCTGAATTGGTTATCTCACTCAAATAAGCATGTTAGTCAAAACTACATTAAAAATTGCGTCATCTGGTGAAATTCAGATTTTAGTATTCCGATATGCTTATCTCGCTGAAATAAGCACGTTAGTCAAACGAACATAAAAAATTGTGTCATTTGGTGAAGTTCAGATTTTTGGCCACTGAGTTGCCTAACTCGCCGAAAGAAGCATTTTAATTTAACCAGCATCAAAAGTTAGGTCATCTGATGAAGGTGAGATTTCAGTCTTCTGAAGTGCTTAACTCACTGAAATGAGCATGTTCGTCAAATTAACATCAAAAATTGAGTCATTTGGTGAAGTTCCGATTTTTGTCTTCTGAAGTGCTTATCTCGCTGAAATAAGAATATTAATCCAACCAGCATCAAAAATTATGTTATTTGGTGCAGTTGAGATTTTTGCCTGCTGAAGTGCTTATCTCACTTACATAAGCATGTTAGTCAAAACAACATCTAAAGTTGTGTCAATTGGTGAAGGTGAGATTTTTTTACTTCTGAAGTGCTTATCTCACTCAAATAAACATGTTAGTCAAAACTGCATTAAAAATTGCGTCATCTGGTGAAATTCAGATTTTAGTATTCTGATATGCTTATCTCGCTGAAATAAGCACGTTAGTCAAACGAACATAAAAAAATTGTGTCATTTGGTGAATTTCAGATTTTTGGCCACTGAGTTGATTATCTCGCTGAAAGAAGCATTTTAATGTAACCAGCATCAAAAGTTAGGTCATCTGGTGAAGGAGAGATTTTAGTCTTCTGAAGTGCTTAACTCACTGAAATGAGCATGTCAGTCAAATTAACATCAAAAATTGAGACATTTGGTGAAGTTCCGATTTTTGTCTTCTGAAGTGCTTATCCTACTCACACAAGCATGTCAGTCAAAACAACATCTAAAGTTGAGTCATTTGGTGAAGTTGAGATTTTTGACTTCTGAAGTGCTTATCTCACTCACATAAACATGTTCGTCAAAACAACATCAAAAGTTGAGTCATTTGGTGAAGTCGAGATTCTACACTTCTGACGTGTTTATTTCACTGGCGGAAGCCTGTTCGTTAATCCAACGTCAAAAATTGAGTCATTGAGTGAAGTTCAGATTTTTGGCCTTCTGAAGTGCTAATCTCACTGAAATAAGCATGTTAGTCCAAACAGCATCAAAAGTTGAGTGTCTTGTTGAAGTTGAAATTTTGGTCTTCTGCTGTGCTTATCTCGCTGAAATAAGCACGTTAGTCAAATCAATATCAAAAGTTGTGACATTTGGTGAAGTTGAGATTTTGATCTTCTGAAGTGATTCACTCGCTAAAATGAGCATATTATTCAAATTAACATCAAAAAATGATGTCATTTGGAGAAGATCCGATTTTTGTCTTCCTGAGTGCTTATCTCGCTGAAATAAGAATTTTAATCGAACCAGCATCAAAAATTATGTCATTTTTTGAAGTTGAGATTTTGGACTTCTGAAGTGCTTATCTC
>NW_025971512.1:8074-10592 GCF_021869965.1 Rhincodon typus
TGTCATTTTTTGAAGTTGAGATTTTGGACTTCTGAAGTGCTTATCTCGCTGAAATAAGCAGGTTAGTCAAAACAATATAAAAAGTTGAGACATTTGGTGAAGTTGAGATTTGGATCTTCTGAACTGCTTTTCTCACTCAAATATTGCATGTTAGTCAAAACAACATCAAAAGTTGAGTCACTTTGTGAAGTTCAGATTTTGGCCTTCTGAAGTGCTTAACACGCCGAAAGAAGCATTTTAATACAACCAGCATCAAAAGTTGAGTCATTTGGTGAAGTCGAGATTCTTCACTTCTGTAGTGCTTATTTCACTGGACGAAGCCTGCAATCAATCCAACATCAAAACTTGAGTCATTTATTGAAGTTCAGATTTTTGGTCTTCTGAAGTGCTCATCTCACTGAAATAAGCATGTTGTCAAAACAGCATAAAAAGTTGAGTGTCTTCGTGAAATTGAGATATTGGTCTTCTGATATGCTTATCTCACGCAAATGAGTATGTTAGTCAAACCAACATCAAAACTTGAGTCATGTGGTGAAGTTCAGATTTTGGTTTTCTGAAGTGCTTATCTGAGTGAAATAAGCACATTAGTCAAAACACCATTAAAAATTATGTCATTTGGTGAGGGTGAGATTTTTTGACATCTTAAGTGCTTATCTCACTCAAATAAGCATGTTAGGCCAACCAACATCAAAACTTGAATCATTTGGTGAAGTCGAGATTCTTCACTTCTGAACTGATTATTTCACTGGAGGAAGCCTGTTAATCAATCCAACATCAAAGTTTGAGTCATTTAGTGAAGTTCAGATTTTGGTCTGATTGAAGTGCTTTTCCCGCTGAAATAAGCATGTTAGTCAAAACAGCAACAAAAGTTGAGTGTCTTGTTGAAGTTGAGATTTTGGTTTTCTGCTATGTTTATCTCGCTGAAATAAGCAGGTCAGTCAAAACAATATAAGAAGTTGAGACATTTGGTAAAGTTGAGATTTTGATCTTCTGAAGTGCTTCACTCGCTGAAATGAGCATGTTAGTCAAACTAACAGCAAAAATTGAGTCATCTGGTGAAGTTCAGATTTTTATCTTCTGAAGTGCTTATCTCGCTGAAATAAGAATTTTAATCAAACCAGCATCAAAAATTATGTGATTTGGTGAAGTTGTGATTTTTGCCTTCCGAAGTGCTTATCTCACTCACAAAAGCATGCTCGTCAAAACAACATCTAACGTTTGGTCATTTGGTGAAGTTGACATTTTAGACTTCTGAAGTGCTTATCTCACTCAAATAAGCATGTTAGTCAAAACAGCATTAAAAATTATGTCATTTGGTGAGGGTGAGATTTTTTGACGTCTTAAGTGCTTATCTCACTCAAATAAGCATGTTATTCTTAACAACATCAAAACTTGAGTCATTTATTGAAGTTCAGATTTTGGTCTCCTGAAGTGCTTATCTGAGAAGAAATAAGCGTGTTCGTCAAAACAGCATCAAAAATTAAGTCATTTGGTGAAGTTGAAAGTTTTGACTTCTGAGGTGCTCATATCACTGAAATAAGCGTTTTCGTCATACCAGCATCAAAAGTTGAGTGTTTTGCTGAAGTTGCGATTTTGGTCTTCTCATATGCTTATCTAACTGAAATAAGCACGTTAATCAAAACAACATCAAAGATTGAGTCACTTGGTGAAGTTCAGATTTATATCTACTGAAGTGCTTATCTCACTCAAATATGCATGTTAGTCAAAACAAAATCAAAAGTTGATTCATCTGGTGAAGTTGAGATTTTGATCTTCTGACGTGCTTATCTCAAAGAAATCAACATGTCATTCAAAACAACATCAAAAACCAACTCATTTGGTGAAGCTAAGATATTGGACTTCGATGTGATTATCTCAGTGAAATAAGCGTGATAGTCAAAACAGCATCAATAATTAAGTCATTCGGTCAAGTTGAGATTTTTGAATTCAGAAGTGCTTATCTCACTCAAATAAGGATGTTAGACAAACAAACATCGAAACTTGAGTCATTTTGTGAAGTTCAGATTTTGGACTTCTGAAGTGCTCAACTCGCTGAAAGAACATAGAACATAGTACATCACAGCGCAGTACAGGCCCTTCGGCCCTCGATGTTGCGCCGACGTGTGAAACCAATCTGAAGCCCATCTAAACTAAACTATTCCGTTATCATCCATATTTTTATCCAATGACCATTTAAATGCCCTTAAAGTGGGCGAGTCTACTATTTTTGCAGACAGGGCATTCCACGCCCTTACTACTCTCTGAGTAAAGAACCTGCCTCTGACATCTGTCCTATATCTATCACCCCTCAATTTAAAGCTATGTCCCCTCGTGCGAGCCATCACCATCCGAGGAAAAAGGCTCCCACTGTCCACCCTATCTAATCCTCTGATCATCTTGTATGTCTCTATCAAGTCACCTCTTAACCTTCTTCTCTCTAACGAAAACAGCCTCAAGACCCTCAGACTTTTCTCATAAGACCTTCCCTCCATACCAGGCAACATCCTGGTAAATCTCC
>NW_025971513.1:0-10591 GCF_021869965.1 Rhincodon typus
GCAGTAACTCTGTTTTCTCCTTCACAGATGCTGCCAGACCTGCTGAGCTTTTCCAGCAACTTTGGTTTTTGTTCCTAGTTTACTTAAGAACATTGGTCGGCACAAATGGGTTGGACTGAAGGGTCTATTTCCATGCTGCATGACTCCATGACTCTAAGTTCAAGTGCACCAAGCTTTTTGCTTCTCATACATTTATATAACGCATTGCACAGCTTCAGGCCATCCCAAAGTACTTTACTGACAATGACGTGCTCTTGGAGAGTTGTTGTAATGTCATAATTTGCATACAGAAAGAACACAAACTGCAATGCAATAAACTGCCAACTACAATTTGAATTTGTAGAGTGCCAATTTGCATTACAAAACTTCTCAAGGTGCTTCAGGTGAGCATTATAAAACAAGACATGACACTGATCGATATGGAAATATTAGGTCAGATGATCAAAAAATGTGTTCAAAGAGTCAGGTAATTTGTTCTAGACAGCAGCCACAGGATAAAGATTAACCAGGACACTCTCACCTCTCTTCTTCGAATTAACGTCGCAGGATATTTTATATCCATCCCTGGAAAAGCAGCAAGGTCCTCAATTTAACATCTCATTTGAACAATGGCACCTTTGAGCTTGCAGCACACTCCATCAGTGTCGCAATAGAGTATCAGGGAAGAATTTGGACCTGAATCACTGAAATGGCACTTGAAGCCATGATTTTCTGTCTGAGAGGTCGGATTGCGGAGTGGTAGCAATGATTGCGGATTGATCTGAGTGACCAGCAACTTTCACTGGCTCTCTGTCCCTCAGCCTGCTGTGTTCTAAAATTCCTGTTCTTAGTTACAAATCTCTCATATAGCCTTGTGAGATTATGTATCTTTCTCCCTATATTCCGTCATCAGTGATAGAGACCTCAGTCGTTATGCGACATACGGCAGAATTTTCTGTCTAGGTTCCTCCATCTTACCAGTCAGTCATTCCCTTCTGCAAACATATGAACTAGGATCAAAACAGGGCTATTTGGCCCCTTCAGCCTGTTCAACTATTCAATATGATCATGACCGATTTAATTGTGGCTTCAACCCACTTTCCTGGCTAGTCTCATATCCTTTGGCTACCTTGTTAGTCAAGAATCTCTCTAATCTGTCAATATTCAATAACCCTGCCTCAACTTTTCTGTTGGAAAGTGAATTCGACAGTTGCATGACCATCTGAAAGCAAAAACAAATTCCTCTTCTTCAGAAATTAGAAACCTCTTATTTCCAAACTGTGTTCCCTTGTGCTAGACTCTCTTGCAAGGGGTAACAACCTTTCAGCATACACCTCGTAAAAACCTTCAGGTCTTGTATGTTCCAAAAAGATCACTTTTCATTTTTTTATACTTGAATGGATACAGACATAGCCTATCTAACCTTTCCTTATCCCAGAAATCAGTCTGGCAAATCTTCTCTGAACTGCTTCTGTAACTAAGTCCTTTCGTAAATAAGGAGATCAAGACTGGGCACAGCTCTCAAAACATTGACAACACACAATGTGGACATAATCCATGCTTGATCTGGTAAGTGACAAGTAGCATTTGGATTGCAAGTGTCAGGTAATCACTTGCCAACGGGGTGGTGCTGCTGTCATCTACCATGCTGACCTATGACTTGCAGAGGCTGAGCTCTCAGACACTTCCTCTTCCTGGATCATGAACCCACCTCTCAACATTAAGCTGCTGTTTCCAGGACTGTCACTGACCTCATCTCCTCTGGAGATCTCCTGCCCACAGCTTCCCACCTCACAGTACCCCAACCTGGCACAGTCACTTCCACCTTCTTCCCAAAATCCACAGAACAGGACTAACCCTGGCAGATCCATCATTTCAGCCCATTCCTGTCCCACTGAACCTATTTCTTTTTGTCTTGAGTTGACTTCCCCCCCAAACCCCTTGTTCAGGGGTCCCTTCCCACCTATATTCATTAAAAAAAAAGAGTTCTGAAGTAGTCATACTGGATTCAAAAGTTTCTCTCTCCACAGATGCTGCAAACACCAACACTTTCTGTTTTCATTTCAGAATTTCAGCATCTGCAGTATTTTGCTTTTAAATGAACATCCCCTACAATGGGAGAACCTAACTACTGCCCCTTGAAATTCAATGGCATTACCATTGTTGAGCCGCCTGCTTTTAACCTCCTGGAGACTTACTGTCGACCAGAAAGTGAATGGGACCAGTCATATAAATACTGTGGCTACAAGATTAGATCCAAAGCTAAGAATTTCACTGTGAGTAACTCACCTCCTGACTTCCCAAAATCTGTTCACTATCTGCGAGGCACAAGTTGGAATTGTGATGGATTATTCTCCCTTTGTCTGGATGGGTGCAGCGCAACATTCAAGAAGCTTGAATACAATCCAGGAAAAAGCAGTCCATTTAAGTGACACAATGTCCACCACCTTCAACATTCATTCCTTTCCCCAACCAATGGATAGTGGCAGCACTGAGGGCCATCTACAAGGTGTGCATGCACTCACCAATGTTCTTCTGACAGCACATTCCAAACCTGAGAACTCTGTGGCCTAGATGGACAGGAGCAGCAGATGATGGCAACACCACTACCTACAAGTTCCTGCCCAAATCACACTCATCCTGACTTGTAAATATATTGCTGTTCCTTTGCTGTGGCTGAGTCAAATTCCTGGGACTCCCTTCCTAACAGCATTGTGAGCACACCTACACCACATGGACTGCATCTCACCACCAGCTTCTCAAGGGCATCTAGGGACGGGTAATAAATGTTAGCCTAGACAGCAAAGCCCACAGCCTATAAAAATATAGGCAAAACGTCACAAATACATCCTGGTAATCTCTTGCATTATATCCTGCCTCCCATAACTTCTTTGCACAACAACTCTTACAAAACTGATGGCATTTTAACCCTTAGGGTACGTTTGTACACCAACTTAATTTTCGCAGTGAGGGTTTCCAGTATATTCTGTCACGAGAGTGTAAAGGATGAAATGAACTGGTCAAAGTCCCAAGGGTAATTGTGTCTCAAAAAGTGAAACTTCCAGTAAATACCGTTCTTCAGCAGTTTGATTTCTTAGCTGTTCTGCCCTTCCAGAGCTTAAAACGGAACTGTGCTTGAAATTTGAATTCAAAATGAGGAAGTCAGAACAGCTTTGGAAGAGTCAATGCAAATTGTTTCTTCTAGTCAACAACGAGCTTGAGCTTTCAATGCAATGCTTGCCTTTTAAAGTCAGAACTCACATGACACCAGGTTATAGCCCAACGGGTTTATTTGGAATCACACAAGCTTTTGGAGCACAGCCCCTTCGTCAGGTGCAGTGAGAAAGCACAGCACACAGACCCAGAGTTTATAGGCAGAGAGATCAAGGGCAGGGAGATCAAAAGATCATACAACTGGTGTGAGTGGAGTGTCAGATGATATATCTCTGCAGTGACCAAGAGTGGTAGACAGTGAGTAAAGTGTCAACAGCTGAATAACCAGTGAAGGAATGACCTGTAATCCGTTTAAATGAAGCAGAGAGATAATTACAAAAATTTAAGAATTAAATAGTGCTGGAGACAAACTGAATGACTGGAATCGCATGCCAGATTCAAAACTGTACAAACTAATTAAGGTAGAGAGACCATAACCATTTATCAAGGTGATGCTGTCAAAACAGGACAGTCAGGAAGGTTTTACAGAACAGCAAGGTGGGGTCACCTGTAGCGTGACATGAACTCAAGATCACAGTTGAGGCTGTCTTCATGGGTACAGAACTTGGCTATCAGCCTCTGCTCAGAGATTCTGCGTTGTTGTGTATCTCAAAGTCAGCCTTGGAGGACACCCAAAGATCGAAGGCTGAATGTTCTTCACCGCTGAAGTGTTCCCTGACTGGGAAGGAACATTCCTGTCTGGCAATTGTTGCATGGTGTCCATTCATCTGTTGTTGTAGCGTCTGCATGGTTTTGCCAATATGTCATGCTTCGCGGCATCATTGCCTACAGCGTATGAGATAGACAACGTTGGCCGAGTCACATAAGTATCTGCCGTGCAAGTGGCAGGTGGTGTTCCCACGTGTGATGAAAGTATCTAATCTCCAATCAGGAATGTTCCCTCCCCTTGGGGGAGCACTTCAGCCATCAAGGGCATTCAGCCTCCAATTTTCAGGCAAGTGTGCTCCAAGGCGGACTTCGAGATACACAACAACACAGAATCGCTGAGCAGAGACTGATAGCCAAGTTCCATACCGATGAAGACAGCCTCAACCATGATCTTGGGTTCATGTCATGCTACAGGTGACCCCATTGTACTGTTCTGTATCTGTAAAATCTTCCTTACTGTCCTGTTTTGACAGCATCACTTTGATAAATTATTATGATCTCTCTACCTTAAGTAGTTTGTACAGTTTTGAATTCAGCATGCAATCCCAGTCATTCAGTTTGTCTCCAGCACCACGTTATTCTGAATTTTTTAAAATTATCTCTCTGCCTCACTTAATCGGATTATACGTCATCTCTTCACTGGTTATTCAGCTGTAGACACTTTACTCACCGTCCAACACTCCTAGTCACTGCAGAGACTTATCATCTGACACTCTACTCACACCAGCTGTATGATCTTTTGATCTCTCTGCCCTTGATCTCTCTGCCTATAAACTCTGGGTCTGTGTGCTCTGCTTTCTCACTATACCTGACGAAGGGGCTGTGCTCCAAAAGCTTGTGTGATTCCAAATAAACCTGTTGGACTACAACCTGGTGTCATTTGAGTTTGTCCACCCCAGTCCAACACCGGCACCTCCACATCACGGCTTTTAAATGGAGCAACTAGGTTGTTAACATATTCGAGGAATTTTGAGCTCCTGGGGCAACCAGTATATTTAAATTTTACCACTCCCATACTGGGTTAATTAAACAAAGTCTAATTAAATACATCAAGGCCAGTCATATTAAACCGATCAATTCGGTAATCATTCAAAATAATTTTAAAACACAAAGTGCACTTTTCCCATCCTCTTGTCTATTTCTTAAATTTTGAATCTACTTATATTATCACTAGTAAGCAGCCATTTCTTGGTCCCTTATTGTCTCATTCTCTACGTGACTGTCTTGCTCCTTGTTAAAAAAATCTTGACTTTAACCTTCATTTTAATGCACCTTATGCAGTCATAGAGATGTACGGCACGGAAACAGACCTTTCAGTCCAACTCGCCCCTGCCGAGCAGAAATCCTAAATTAATCTAGTCCCATTTGCTAGCATTTGGCTTGTATCCCTTTAAACCTTTCCTATTCATGTACCCATCCAGATGCCTTTTAAATGTTGTAATTGTACCAGCCTACACCGCTCCCTCTGGCAGCTCATTCCACACATGCACCACCCTCTGTGTGAAAAAGTTGCCCTTCAAGTCCCTTTTAAATCTTTGCCCTTGCACCTTAAACCTATGCCCTCTAGTTTTGGACTCCCCTGGCCTGGGGAAAAGTCCTTGACTATTCACCCTATTCGTGTCGCTCGTGATTTCAAAAAACCTCTATAAGGTCACCTCACAGCCTCCTTACTTTTTACCACAGCATCGCGTGTGGCTGGAACTCAAATTGAGCATTGCGTCAACATTTATCCCTCAATCACCATTACTAAAAGCTTTCTATTTATCTATCATCAGCTGTAGCTCACTTGGCAGCTGTCTCACCACTGAAGTACAAGGCTTTGAGTTCAGTTCCATCCCAGGGCTTAAGCACAAAGATCTAGGCTGAACCAAGGTTCC
This sequence comes from Rhincodon typus, assembly GCF_021869965.1. Classification (NCBI taxonomy): domain Eukaryota; kingdom Metazoa; phylum Chordata; class Chondrichthyes; order Orectolobiformes; family Rhincodontidae; genus Rhincodon; species Rhincodon typus. The sequence goes on from NW_025971513.1 coordinate 5,739, forward strand.
CTTAGATGTATGTGAAAGATCCCATTCAGCTCTTTCGAAGAAGAGTAGGAGGCAATTCCCCCAGGGTTCTGGTCAATATTTATCCCTTCACCAAATTCACAAAGACACATCACACAGTCATTATCATAATGCTGTTTTGAAAGAGTTGGCTGTGTGCATCCTGTATTGCCAACTACTCTTCTAAAGTATTTAATTGACTGGAAAGCATGTTGAGACTCAGCTGTGAAGCGTGCAATGCAAATGAAAGTCTGTATTTTCCTTTCCGTTATCACACCGCTATTTGTGGGATCCTGCTGTGCACAAATTGCCTGCTGTGCTTCCCTACATTACAACAACACTTCCAAGCTACTTCATTAGCTGTAAAGCACTGTGCAACACCATGAAAGGCCTACAGAAAGCCAAGGATTAAAACAACGGTGGATAGTGAAGATTTGAAACAAAATCAGAAATTGCTGGAGAAACTCAGCCTTTTCTCCACAAATGCTGCCCAACTTGCTGAGTTCCTCCAGCAATTTCTGATTTTGTTGCTGAAGAAAGCCAAGTCTTTCATTTGTTTGCGTGTGGGGGTGGGAGATGAGAGCAGGTGTTTGGTCTAGTTGCACAAACTTTTTTTTTGCAAAACCGAAATCGAAGAAATATATAGTGTCTATTAATTGCAATTTCAAACTTAATGATGGAGAAAGGGTTAAAAGGATTCTTTTTAAAAGAATCTACAATCTTGATGGTAATATTTAACTTGATTCCACACCTTGCCTATCTGTCTGGATTTTCACATGCACTCTGCTCACTGAAGTTCGAAACTTCATATCTTACACCTTCGGTCAGGAAGTTTCTGCATGAGGTGTTGTCCACAAAATTCCTCCTTATTCTCACACTGGCCGTATGAGGAAAGGGGGATGGGGAGGGAGGAAGTCATTGTATTGTAGTCACATCTTTTTTTACTCCAATCCTTGCACAGGACGTAAACAAATCGGATCGTCAAGTAACATGCCAAACTCCAGCAACTCGTCATCAGAGGAGGTTAGTCCTTCAGAATGATTTATTAATAAACTTTCAGAGAAACAGAGAAAAAATGATCGTTACATACTCACTTTAGCATAAGCCTGAAAGGAAAGCTGAATTTTATATATATATTTTAAAAATCAGCAAGAGTAAAACGTTGCAATTTGAAAATAGTTTGTAAGTATATTTTTCGCTGCAGATCAAAGGTTGTAGGAAATAAAACACATCAGAAACGAATAAACAGGGCTACAATCTTTTTTGCTTAATTTTCTTTCAAATTTTGTTTTTAAAAGCTCTTTTCATTTTAAAAAATAATGTGCAATGAGTGGGTGAGGGAAAAGGACACGCGGGCTTTGTACATAAATGAATTGAAAAGAATTGCTTACCTTGAGAGAGAAGGGAGTCAGAGGGTCATTGTGCCCGGGCTGCGGTACTTTATAAGGCGGCGACAGGCTCGCTGTAAATCGAGGCGATCCAACACCAGACACCGGGCAAGAGTCTGAGGCTGAGGGGAGAAGAAAACAAGTCAGTGGTTCCTACCTGCCGAGAGAGGCATGGAAGGGTGAAGAAGGAGCTTTTATTAAATTCACCCCCTCCTCTCCCAGTGATGTCACTGAACCATTAAGAAACTTTTTCTGTGTCCCCCCCATAAGTGCCACGGTTGGCTGAACTTTTGGTGAAATCAAACACTCAACACGCCCAACCAAGCCCCCGTTGCTGTCTGATATCATTTAACACTTTAACATTTCAATCTTCACCTTGAGCCTCCTGCATACTCCCACCCCCTCCCGTCAAAAGCAGCAAAGTCACAAAGTATGCGGAAAAGAGTTGTGGAAATCTGGCAGAATTGTTTTTAAGAGGGGGCGAGACACACACACACACAAAACATAAAGTTGATGAAACATAAAAAAAAGGATAAAATCAATGGGGGAATTCTTTTCAATCATTTTAGCATATTTTTTTTATTTTGGCACAAGTTTATACCCCAGGAAGACGATGTGAATTTTTAGCAACAAAAATAAACTTTTTACTGCCAAGTTTTGGCAATTTTGGAACAGAGCTTCTGCCAAACAGGAAGATAGAGTCATAGAGATATACAGCACAGAAACAGACCCTTCGGTCCAACTCGTCCATGCCGACCAGATATCCTAAATGAATGTGGCCGCATTTGCCAGCATTTGACCCATATACCTCTAAATCCTTCCTAATCATATATCCATCTAGATGCCTTTTAAATGTTGCAATGAAGCTTCCACAGCTTCCCCTGGCAGCTCATTCCATAGATGCACCACCCTTTGTGTGAAAAAAGTTGCCCCTTTGGTCCCTTTTAAATCGTAATAACGCTATTTTTGTCGGAATGAGACTGGGAATTTTGGCATTGACACAGGATGTAAGGTTGAAAATACTTTTTAGCTCCAATAGTTTTTTTCAACACCTAGTAATGATTTCTTCGAAGCTTTTTTTTAAAAAAGTTTTTAAATCACAGTAACAACTTAGACAAAGAAGTTCACGTTTGAACACCTAAAATAATAAGACTACAATATTGACATTAGCATCAATGTGGAATTTATATTGAATATCATTCAACAGGATAAAGGGTTAAGTTTCTTTAATATCGGTATACATTTTCTTTCAGAAAAAAAACAAATATCTTAAATCACGAGAATTCTGAATTATTCCACACTACTTTCAAAATTATTAAATCATAGCACACTTCAATTTGAATATTTTCCAATGTTTCAGGGGAAATTGTAAACAATTTTTAAAACCCTTCATGATTTTCTTTTGCTTCAATAACTTACTCCTAAAAATGCTATAATGATGGGCGATAAGCAATGTTCATATATCAATATTCACCTTAACTTTGCAGTGCTGGAGTGTCACTTTAGGGGCCAATTCAGGTTTGGTGTATCCCGGACCAAGCACAGCAGAATGCTCCCTGTAGTCTTGCCACAGTAATGTCCCTGGACTCTTAAATCAACAGCTGTTGTGCAACCTCTGATCAATTCCCATTTCCTCCATCAGCATTCCTGTAGTTTGGGAGACTATGAGACTGTCAATTGAGTGTCCAGTTTTGTCCTGCAGAATCTTACCTTATAGATTGTTACTGCCGCACTGTGTTCTGCTGAGAACTCCTTCAGGCAGCAAGTACAGCTGTAGAAGTCATAAAACTCAAATGACTGCCCTTGGGCTGTTTCCAACCTGCGTCACCTTCACCTTTCCTTAGCTTTTTCAAAGAGCAGAAAGTGCCCAAAATACTCAGCAAGCACGGGTGGACAGAATGGGTGCTTTTCTTTTTCAGTTTATAACAGTCTGACACATTAACTTGTTTGTTCTCTCTGGCCACACAAACTGACCTAAAGAGCATTTTCTATATTTCATTTACTTCCAGCTTTTCCAATCTTTATTTGTCACCAATAGGGGTATGGGGGTAGATGGTAAAGACCAATGTCCTTTACTTTACCTTAAGACATTTTAATGGTCTCTTTATCAGCTTATCTGCTGCTGACACCCTTAATCATATTTTTGCTACCAGCTCTAGCTAGCCATGGTCTTAACTGCACCAAGCCCAATTTACCCATCCCCCCGTGCTCATTGACTTACAATATCTTACAATCAAGCAGCATCTCAATTTAGATATTGCTGAAAAAGTACACGCTTTATTGAAGCTTTATATTTTAATAAGATCGAAAATAGGATCAAGGGGTGGCCATTTACTCCTTCAAGCCTGTTCCGCCACTCAATATAACCTGTTCCTCCTTTCGCCCCTTTGCTCCCTTTAGCCCTAACTCTTGCAATCATAAGTTTACAGGAATACTAATGTTTAGGGGAAAGCCAATGCATGAGAGAAGAACGCTGATTGATTTAAAGCTAATATCATGATATTAAAGTTCTTCTTTTTGTTTTGAAATCCCTCCATGGTTTGTGCCCCATTTCTCCCTCCTCTCCAGCACTTACCACAGCAATTTTTTTTTTGTTGCCCAACAACCCTCGGAGTTTTCCATGTGTCTGTAATTGTGGCCTCTTGCCCATATCTGGTTTTAATCACTCTGCAGTTGAGGTCATGCCTTTAGTTCCCAAGGCCTCAAGCTCGAGTCCCCACACCATGCGTCTCCACCTCTCTAACTTGGTTTCCTCCTTTAAGACATTCCTTAAAACCCATCATTTTGTCCAAGATTTTGGTCAACTGATATAAAATCACCCCAGGTGGCATGGGGTCAAATATTGCTTAATAATGTTCCTGTGAAGCAGCTTGGGACATCTCATTAAATTGTTGATGTTGTTGTAGTCATGTGATACAATAATAATAGTGTTGTTGACAATAATAGCAATTAATGTCTTCCACTTAGTCTATTAATTAATCAGACATGAAGTAAGGAACTTTGAGAATCATACATGTGTTATTCTCCGTTCCTTGAAAACATGCGATATTTACCACATTGTTTCAAAATAACTCACATATGGGCTGGATTTAATGAAGTGTGTCATGGCAGGAAACATACCAACAAGGCCCACTTCATCATGGGAGATGGCTCACATCTGTCTGCCTGCAGCACAAAACCTCCTCAATTGAAACAAAGGGTGGAAAGGCACCAACTGGGAGTGAGATGGCAATTAGGCTCATTAATGACCCTAATTGACACCTATTATCCATCAACTTGCTGGTGGCTTAGGAATTAATTGGAGGCTTCTTGACTTTTCCGTGGCCTCAAGAGGCTGCCCAGAAAACCTTATTAGTGTTACCTGTGATTTCCTAACTTGTGGGTATGTCTCTTGTTACCAAACACTGTGACCTGTTGAGGAAACAAGGTGCAGGGCTGGATGAACACAGCAGGCCAAGCAGCATCATA
>NW_025971514.1:0-10591 GCF_021869965.1 Rhincodon typus
CATCTAGCTCTACACCTTGTTATCTCCTTCTGTAGGAATTTGTTTCACAACTCCCACTGCAACATATCCATTTGCAAAGTTACTCCTTAATCCAACACTGTGTCATGAAACTGGTTTGTAACCTCTATGTAGACCTCCAGTTAATATTTTGTCTTTCATTAACCCCTCTGGAAGACAAATAATATCATCAGCTGATTATCAGTGACTTGCTTGATCCAGCATCTACTGATCTCTTTGATTTCAAAAATAAGGAAATGTCTGCCCTTTTGACAACAATACTTTGAACCACCAGTCATGTTATTCTCCTTGTCAAAATTTGAAAAATAATTTTTATGGGTGGCACGGTGGCACAGTGGTTAGCACAGCTGCCTCACAGCGCCAGGGACCTGGGTTCAGTTCCACCCTCGGGCGACTATCTGTGTGGAGTTTGCACATTCTCCCCATTGTCTGCGTGGGTTTCCTCCAAGTGATCTGGTTTCCTCCCACAATCCAAAGATGTCCAGGTTAGGTGGATTGGCCATGCTAAATTGCCCATGGTGTTCAGGGATGTATAGATTAGGTGGGTAAGAGGGGGATGGGCCTGGGTGGGATGCTCTGAGGGTCAGTGTGGGCTTGTTGGGCCAAATGGCCTGTTTCCACACTGCAGGGATTCTCTGATCCTGATCCATCTCTTCCTCCTTCATACATTTCAAGGAAACATGCTCACTGTGTACTACTGCTACAAATTTAAGACCTACTTGTTTCCTTGGAGGCCCCTTTTCTGAAGATTCCTTGGCCTTCTTCCTGCTGCAATTGGTCTCTCAATTAACTGCTTGAAATTGGTTTTGTAATGTCCAGTCTTCTTTCACTGGGAGCATGTCACTTTCTTTATGCCACCTTTTGCATCCAACCTTCTTGTTTTGTTACTTTGGGATAGAGTCATAGAGTCATAGAGATGTACAGTACAGAAACAGACCCTTCGGTCCAACTCATCCATGCCGGCCAGGTTTGCTAAATAAATCTTCCATCTTCCATCATTATATCTTCCATCTGCAGATTCTCTATTTCTTCAATGTCCTTGCTGATTTCCATATGACCATTTTCCCATCTGTTATCCTCTGTCCTAGATCACATGGGTATCTACCAAAACTGCTGCTTATAGAGACATAAAGTTGTACAGCACTTCGGTCCAACTTGTCCATGCCAACCAGATACCCTAAATTTATCTTGTCACATCTGCCAGCATTTGGTCCATATCCCTCTAAAACCTTCCTGTGTTGCATCTTGATTATTTGCTGTGCATCTAAATGTTATTTTTGAATTTGCAGGAGCACCATATTCAGACTTTTCCATGATCATCTTTTTCCTCACACTTTTTTTCTAATTTAAGAGATATATGCAACTGATCCCACAGCATTTTTCTCCTTTGCAAATCCTACAAATGTCTGATTAGATTTCTTTCATATTCTAAATTTTAATTGGTAAACTTTCAGCACAATCACAGAAACATTGCATATTTCCTCTTTGCTAATTTTGTACCCTGTGGATTGTTCTTCTGACAAACTGGTGTACACCTGCTTATTTGGCAATAAATTCACGCTTGAAACTGATCATATGCCATTGTAAATGAATTGCCATAAACTGCTAACGTGTTCTACATGTCAAAGGTGCGTTATATGACTTTCATGTGAAATACAAGTCATGTAGCAGTGTGATCATGTCTGGCACAAAGCAGATTACCCATCCATGCAATGACCAAGCTATACCTCTTAATCCTCACGTTGAAATTCTGAACTGCAACATTGAAGATGTTCTCACGGTTGATCTGTTGCGCTTTGGCAAGAACTAATGTGAACAGTTATAATTGGCACCTGCTGTAGATGAGCAACTATAGCGTTCCAAAAGATGATTATTAAGGGACGGCCTGACTGTATGAAAGTAGTATCTGAGAACATTAATTTATTTCAGCATACAGAGATAAATCTGGCATATCACAGTAAGTCTTTTTCAAGAGAAAACAAATCCAAATGCCAAAAGCATTAAGTTGAGCTATCATGTCCATGTTGCATTAGGGACACAGGAGTATTCAAAGCACAAGATAGCTATCAAGTAGCTCTGTGTACAGGCCAGGGATGAATCAGGATATTCAATGTCTCGTGAATGCATATGGGGCATACCAAACATCTCAAACTTAGCTGTGGGGGCAGTCTATTTATCTCTTGGATTTTCCATCCACTCCCTGATGAAATAGCAACAGACCTATTCACAAAGGAGGGGGAAGATTGCATCCTTAGATGGATTACATGTCGAAATTTCCCATTGTTTCATGACTAAGGAACATAACAGGCCCAATTGTTATTGATAAAATGAGTGCTATTTTCAATCTATCAGATGATGACTGACAGTGAACTGCGGTTCATTGGCAAATAATTTTAAGATATGTAACAAGTAGAAAATCACATTTTCACTCCACTTTCCACGCTCAAACAGTCTTGTAAAATGTATCATCTGTAAAATCATTGAACATTGAGCAATTAGGCAAGTTTTGCGCATTGTATTACTGCATTTTTGTGCAACACCACTGGAAAAAGGATTATCATTCCCAGCAGAATAAATGCTCAGAAGACAAGTGTGAATAACCTTGCCCAGCAAGTAATTTTTTAACCATTCTGAAACACAGAGCATTCTTCTTCACAGACAGAGGAAATGGAAAGAGAGGCCTGATGAGCAAGCAGATAGAGACTACCAGAACTGTGCACTGGGAAGAGAGTGCGATTTAGAAATATGAATACTTAGAAACCAGCAAAGTTAACACAAGTTCATTGTTGATCATGGTGCCACATGGAGACATCTCAGATCAATGTAAACACATCAATGCTGCATGAAGAGAGTGAGAAAGAAAACTTTGATGATCAAGATTGAGCAGAGATGTTAAGTAAAAACAACCAGCAGCAAGACAACCAAGTGGTCGAACAAATGCAACAGTGAACAACGCATACCTCTCCAGACTGTTAGATAACCATTAAATCATCACAATACTATGACATTTGATTTGATGGTATAAATATCTCATACATCATCTTACCTCATCACTTGAAGGATGATACTCTGCTGAATGTATACTCCTTTATTGTAATTTAAAAGCCTAATGAGCCCAGATTCATTGTTGCTTGAAGAGTGCTACATTTGTACATATGTTTGTTATAATATATGTATGCTGGATAATTCAATACCATATATATCTATTCTCAGTTTCTTAGGATACAGGAGGCAAACTCATATATATCAGTCATCACAGTTCAAGGGCCTGAAAGGTGACTCAGCCATTTTGCATCAGAAGCTTTTGGAAACACTACTTCTGTCAAAAATAAAATTCTTATTTCTCATCCCATTTGAAAAAAAATTATAGTTAATCCTTTGCTACCATGTCATTGACATTTCACGTTCAGTACAAATCTCTGTCTTTCTCACTCCCTCTCTCAGCATCTAAGGGATGGGAAGGAAGCTAAAGAATTTGGAATTAATTCCACGCAGCTACTTAATGAATTTTCCACGAATCGTTCAAATTTATTATTGGTCACAATGTAAAAGAAATATGTTTGCTCCAAACCGCAAGACATCTGTTTATATTAAAAGAAAGAATTACCTCACGTGCTCAGAGCACTTGTTTGACACCGTTTCCATGTGGATGGTGAAATGTATACGTGGTGAAACAATTAACATTTTAACTGAAGGCATTCTAAATTGTCTAAAGTTCCAGCACAGACACAGTGAATTGAGTGATTTTTGATTAGGTTCTGCCACATAAATAACTGGTGTTTCTCTTCCGAACTGCAGCTGTATACACAAATTAAACAAAGATTTTTGAGTTAATAACTGATGCAAAAAAAATCTTAAGCTCACTTTTTATTCGATTCTTTCTTTTTTTCTCACCTTATTCTCACAGATGGATAAATACAGTTGAGTGACTAATCTTTCTCAATACCTCATTAAATATTTGTTGAGTGTTTTAAACACTAGGGAGGGATAATTCTGTTGTTCGTTTATTGTCACATTCTGTTTTCTCTCAGAAATTACTAGAAAGGCAAGTTTGCATTTTATATTCGTTGCCCATTACTCCACTTTTTTAATCTTGCCTTTCCAATTATTTTTCATTCCGAATTTCTTCATCTATCTTCTTCCAGACTGCAATGTGCCTTTATCAAGAAACATTCCAAGGCTTTTGACTGGAGGCATCCAAACAGAGTGCATTGAAGTAGTGAACATGATTTTGCATATTGGTTAAGTGCATTGTAATCTGCACCCTGTCAGCAAATTCAGGATATGCCAGAGATTGGACTTTCTTGGTTCTAAAACCTTGAATCAAGAAGCAGACTGAGGGTGAAGTAGACAGATATCTGTTAATTTTCAAAGAACTCAATTGGTTTCTACTCAGTTCACTTCCAAAATCGTGTAATATGAAGTGACATTATCCATTGTAGATCATTGGTGCCATTAGCCCTCTTCAATCTATGAACTCAATACCAAATGTCAAGTTTCAGGATGCAATTCAAATTACACTTTTGCAAGTTCCCTACAGAATTCTCTCAGTCATTCTATTACATTAATTAGATCTGGGAGTTCATCCAGCATTCCTATCCCCTTATGTTTCGGTCAAGCTTCTGACCCAAATCCAAATTTTGCAATGTTTTCATTGACATTGAATAAAGTACTTGCAGTGACATGACTTGTGCATATGAAACCATTGTTGACCTACAAAAGTAACGTTTACCACAGTAGAGGTCATTTTAACTTTGTGTCACAGTGAAAAATGGCCAAAAACACATTGACTACCCATTATACATACTGGCTGTTTCTCTGTTTTGTTTACGTCTGTACTCTGTGAATCTCTTGTTCATGTTTTTAATAACTTTTTGGAACCTGGAATGGTTGGTAAACAAGCTCAAACAAACTGTGTTTCAGTATTTAGAAAGGCGATCAGGTCAGAACAATTTGACTTTTGTTTTGGCAGGTTTCTAAAAGGAATCATTAACAGTGCACTATATGACAGGCAGAGGGTAATTTCAAATCTCAATCTGATTTCTGGATAGATTGCATAACATCAACATGTTGAATCTGTTTGAAGGTAGCTCTCCCATTTGTATCATAACCCATTAGGTTACTAAATACGTCTGAGTCCCGTGGGATGGTAAGTAATTTTTCATTGGATAAGAAAATAAATACATCCTCATTGGCAGAAGCTCAATTAATGGCATTGGAGCCTAACTACTGGTTGAGTTCAGCAGGTACTGATGTTTAGACCATTGTTTTCGCTAGCTTCATCAATGATGTGGATTACAGCATTGGAAGAAAGTGCTTACAAATTAAGAGTTGATACTGTCTTAATATTATCGTGAGCATGTGCTAGGAGTTTTGGACAGATATGAATTGAACACTAACTGATGAAGAATTGCTAACTATTTACACTTGGTTCAGAAGAATGGTTGAGCACACTTCACTAGAATGGCCTTCCATCAAGTTCTAGTTTCATGTTGTATGACATCATCTGATATCTCTGATCATGTAGGTTTATTTGTTTTTAGATATTAATCCCAAACACTATATTTTCCCTCCTGAGCCCTTGAGCAATCCATCCATCAACTAATTACATGATAAACTATTAACTATTTACATTTTTGTATTATCCTCCCTCACCCACCCACCCCCACCCCCCGACCGTGTCTCATTTGTCAACCGTGTCAACCTCTACAATAAGGGAGTTTGAGGAAATGAGGGACCTATGTGGTCTGTTATTTCTCCTTGGAGGATAAATACATTGGCAGACCCTGGCTTCTGTCAACAGATGGTACTGGGGCTTTGACTCTTGTGATGACTTGAATGAAAGGCAGTTAAGACCAAGGAAGACACTGAACAGAAATTCACATTCTCCTCTTCTCCTTTGCACACTGTGGAGAAGTTAAAGCATAGGCTTGAAAATGAGCAGTACTTTTAGCACAGTAAAGAAACTCACCGCTGTACTATCCAAGGTCACAGCAATGAAGAGGACTTCAAAATCTCATCCACAGATGAATCTGGGCAATGAGAAGAAGAATGAAGAAAGTCCTGAAGACAAGTCTAAAGACGAAGAAATTGCAGTTTCTTTGTCACCCCAAGATAAGATGTTCTTTTTGTCTGGAGGTAATGCTATTACTGCTACAGTTGTTTTAGCTTGAGGCTCTGTAGACAATACCATCTCGGGTACTCCAGCACAGAAAGTAGGATTTCACCATCATCAACAATAAACTTGAAGATTCAAGGAAATTAGACTGGCTTGCACACCTAAATCAGGATTGGTGTGTATAAGAAGTTCCCTGTAATATTGTAATGCATAAACTTATTTAAATATCAACATTAGCATCAGGCATTTTGTACATTGGTACATTGATAACAGGAAGGACATGTTGTTTCAGTATATCATAAGATACTTGCTATACATTTTCCCCTGATTCTTCGCTAATCTTTTTAGATTGGGTTTAGCATTTTCGAACTCCTGTACTGTGGTAAATCTAGCATGTGAATCCCACTTTGTTGCTCTGTGACTGCTGATAGCTTAGATTTTAATTTTCAATCTCTTTTAGACAGTTAAACTTTTCCCAATCTTGCTGAATTTTACGAGTCTCAAGTTCCACTTTCCATTGAGCTTTAAGATTTATGAAGGTACTGCTCAGCTTGAAATTCTGCACTTTGGGCCTTTGTTCCTTTACTGAACAAAAACTTGAGTACTTCCATGCTTAATGATGAGGTGGAATTGCAGACTCCCATTTGCATTTCCACAGATTAATAGTGTCTGCAATTTCAATATTGGCTCAATCCAGTTTTGACTTAACAGCCTCAATTTCTTTGATTTTCACTGGCAGTTTCAACAGTTGAATTGTCTTTTTTTGGTTGTTTCTGAGATTTCAAACTTTTCTTTGAACATATGTTGATGTTCTTTGCTCCCTGTTGTAAGCCACAGTAACATATAGTTGACTGCTGCCAACGAACCTGAGGTAAGTCCATACTATCTTAACCTTCAGTGCTCAGGCCCTCTTCACATGAAGGTGTTTTTGTATCAGACTGTGGTTTCTACTGCTGCGTGTCATTGGGCTCTCTGACAGAACGAACAGTCAAATTAATTTCGCTGATCATTTTCTTCTGCAAGATACTGATTGTCCTCAAAAGAAACAACAAAAACCAGGAGATCATCTTACTCTGTCTTGAAAGACAAAAAGGAGCAAAATGCAGGATCTCTTTTAGCAAATTATCAAAATCAGTGCCAGTTTCATTTTCTTCCACTCACTCTTTAAAGAACAAATATGGGTCCAAAATCTGATCTTGGAGCTGGTCTCCTTCACCCTAAGTGTAGAATTTTCCTGCTTCTCCTAAATTCTCTTCAAAGAGAAATGAAAGACATGCAATATAATCTTGAAGTCCAAGGCATGGTGTTTCTTCAATAAAGATAGATTCACAGACTAATGAGTTGACTTTAGTTTCTTGTGCAGCTGGCAAATGAAAAAAATATTCAAAGCTGCACAAACATCTCTATTTAATATAGAACAACACCAATTAAGGATGGCATGCAGTGTATCCATGATCTCTATCTCTCGTACTATGGCCAAGTTCTGCGTGTATCTGTTCTCATTAAAAAATACCTTCTGCTCCTGAGTTTGAATGGAAGATGGTTGCAGAAATTTAGCTTTCAACAATAAGTGTGGTATTTGAAAAAATCCAATTAAAAATTACTTTTCTTGCCATTACTCATGATATCTACAGTCCAAAAATTATCTTGTGGGTCTGCTACTTCTCCTAAGTAGAATGAACTTTGTTCTTGAATATCATTTATTTCTTGGGCAGTTACAAATTTGAATGGTTTGATTCTAAGGTTGGTTCTGAATTTGGAAGTTATCTGCTGCTGTTTGGCCAAACCACCGAAAACAACTTCTCCTATGGCATCCATGGCAATCAACATTGATAGCCGGGCAGACTTGGAAGTAAGGATGACTTTCCCTGCCAGACGGTGACAATGGGACTTCTTCCCCTTGTCTCTGTTGTCTTCCTGGACTCTGATTGATGAAGCTAACTGAGTCAGAATTGATAATCTGGTCCAAGAAATCTTCCCTGTCCTCTCAGGTAAAAAAAAAGTTTGTTTCAATCTGTTTGGTGAATTGCACTGACTTTGACAAAGTAAGGTCCTCTTTGGACTGCAAGGACTTCAATAAATGTTAACCCAGGACCCCAATCCCTTAGCAGCTCATCTGTCGTTGCTCCATTTTGGCAATAATCAGTTGTGTGCTACACATCATCTCTAAAGGAATTAAAAGTCTCCCTTGGCTCCTGACTGTGTCTGTCCATTCTGGGGAGCTGTGGATAGATGAGGATTGGACATCATATTAGTGCAAACTGATGAACATTCATTGACAATTTTGAACAGCGTGGTTGAACAGGACTTCACTGAGACCTTCTTCCCTCAGGTCACAGTCTCATGTGATCGGACATCACCTGAAAACATTGATGCTGTCTAATTATTACCATAAAACTACAAATCTCACGTAAAATTTGTACGGCTATTTGGTCCATGGATTAGAAAAATAGATTGCAGCCAGCTGTCAATGTAGTTTGGAAATGGAACAAACAAGAATGTGTATGCCATACAGGATTGTAAGTTCGCTGCTATTAAGAACAAAACTTGTATGTGCTAGTACTGAATATCTAAAGATCCAAAACTAGAGGTTTTGTTTTATTGGTCCATGGGCCAGGACCATCTCCAGCAAGGCTAATTTTTATAACACATCCCTAATTGTCCTCAAGGAGGTGGTGCTGAATTGTCATTTTGAACTATTGAAGTCTATGTGATATAGTTATCTTCACAGTCATTAGAAAAGGACCTCAAGGAATTTTGACCTGGAACAGCGATATGGATCCAAGTCAGATTAGGGTATGATTTGAAGTGGAATCTACAAGTAGTGGTACTCCCTTGCATTTGCTGCCCTTATACCTCCAGAAGGTGTTAGTCCTGGGTTAGAAGTTGCTGTTGAAGAAACTTTGGACTTCCATAGGGCAACTTAGAGGATGTACACACTGCTGCAACTATGCATCTGTGATTGTCTAAGATTGTGCTTGGGGTTTGTATCAAGTGGCCTGCATTGTCCGGGATGGTACTGAGATTCTCTTGAGTATTGTTGTGCAAAGACCACATCTTCTTTTTCTGTATTTTAAATAGTGGACTAAATTGAGAAAAAAAAAGATTATTTTTAAACCAAGGATTGCAGAAGTGTCACTGCAGTTTATTTAAAGCAAGTAACCTGACACTCAATGTGAGTATTGTTTAAACAGCTTCTAGTTCAAGCAGTAGTAGGTGGTTTGCAGATAAACTGGAGTCAAGTCTTTGCACAAATGGAGATTCAGCTGGCAACAAGTAGCTGACTGGTCTATGAATTAGTGACCAGTTATTTATGACAAGGACTTACCAAAAATAATGTGCTTGGTTCCCAGATAGCTGAACAGCTTGCATCTGTGAACAAAATAGAGAGAAGCCATCAGATATCCCCAGGTTCAGGAGCCGTCTCTGTTCTCTGCAGTGAAAAGCACTTATGGTATGAAGAAAACAAGTTTTTTGTGTTTCCTTCAGTTGCTGTAAGCTGTGATTTTTAAATAATGCCAGAGGTCTTTATGAGTGTGAACCAGTCACCCTATACCTCCTGCAAACAAGTGAAAGCAGCTGGAGAAGGAAGACTGAGAAGCAACATTCTAATCAGCACAAGATCCATATCAGCTCTTCCTGCGAACAGGGTCAACTGAACTGCTTTCCAAGTATCTTTTCTTCTGCCTGTAACACCCATGATTTTTCTTCCTGTCCACGTGTGGCTGGATATATGTGTGTAAGTGGGAGTCTATAAGGGATATAGAGACATAGAGTCCTAGAGCACAGAAACAGGGAACAGCCCAAGGCTCATTAGTGTACGGCTGGTGAGATTTGGATATAAAGCGACGACCATGCTTCACTGATGAGCTTTAGAGCTACTCCCATAGGCCAGCAGGTCAGACTGGTTGGGAGCAAGGCAGTTAGCTCAAGTGCAGTGGAGGAATGGGTGATGACTTTGAGTGGAATGACAGAACGCTAGAGTTTATTTTGTGGCTCAGGAGAAGTAACAATATTTCTCTTGACAAAGCCATACAATGAAAATGCCTCCTGGATTGTTCAGTGCCAAGTGCAGTTGATGAGAACAGGCAGGACACAGGAATGCATGGATGCCTGTTTTGAAGGGACAGGGTGAAGATGTCACATATGATGAAATCACTTAACAAAGCAGTTAATGTCTCAAATGCATCTCATTTACACATTAATAAGATGGGTAACTGAGCAATGTTTAATTAATATCTCCATGCATCCAGTCACTTTATGAAGCTGTAAGACAACCAAGACAGGAAATCATGAAACAAACACAGTAAATGCTGACAGATAGTAGGAACTGCAGATGCTGGAGAATCTGAGATAACAAGGTGTAGAGCTGGATGAACACAGCAGGCCAAGCAGCATCAGAGTGCAAGAAAGCTGACGTTTCGGGCCTAGACCCTTCTTTCTGAAGAAGGGTCT
>NW_025971515.1:0-9416 GCF_021869965.1 Rhincodon typus
CAGAATTGACGGTAGCTGGGACAAACCTAGCTACTATCCCAGCTACCAGTAGTTCTGAGGAAGGGTCACCGGACCCGAAACATTCACTCTGATTTCTCTTTCCAGATGCTGCCAGGCCTGCTGAGCTTTTCTAGCAACTTCTGTTTAATTTTCTTCCAGATTCTGTGTCTAACAGAATAAGAGGAATGACAAAATTACATTGTATGTCAGACTACAGCATAAACTATCTAGTGCTGCTACCAAGTTGCTACATGTTAAATATTTAAAGCACAGGAATTACATGAGAACAAGAAGCAGGAGAAGGCAATTCAGCCCTTCGAACCTATAACACCATCTTCATCGTCTCTTAATCGTGTTTAGATACCTGCAAAGGTTTCACTTTCCCAAGCTTGCTGCTGACTGCAATGCTGTTGGTATTAGAGGTCTCTGTTGCAAAAAAGCTGATAATGACCCCTTTCCAGTTTCTGCCAATGCTTTTGTTCAGTTTTACAGCAATCCTTGACTCTAGGCTCAACAATATTTCTGCTGCTACCTAAACCTTTAAAGAAACCTTCAAAAAATCTTTTATTCTTACTCAATATCTTTTCTGCAGCTTTGAGTGTGGCTTTTTCAATAGACTGTAATTGGGTATGGCTGAAAATAGGCAGGATTTGTCCAGGCTTTTCATCAGGACCATTTGCAAGAACACCAATTCAAAGGGCAAACCAACTGTGGCCTCCTCTACATCGGGGAAATTAAGCGGAGGCTCGGGGACCGCTTTGCGGAACACCTACGCTCGGTTCGCAATAAACAACTGCACCTCCCAGTCGCGAACCATTTCAACTCCCCCTCCCATTCTTCAGACAACATGTCCATCCTGGGCCTCCTGCAGTGCCACAACGATGCTACCCGAAGGTTGCAGGAACAGCACCTCATATTCCGCTTGGGAACCCTGCAGCCCAATGGTATCAATGTGGACTTCACAAACTTCAAAATCTCCCCTCCCCCTACCGCATCTCAAAACCAGCCCAGCTCGTCCCCGCCTCCCTAACCGGTTCTTCCTCCCACCTATCCCCTCCTCCCACCTCAAGCCACACCCCCATCTCCTACCTACTAACCTCATCCCTCCCCCTTGACCTGTCCGTCCTCCCTGGACTGACCTATCCCCTCCCTAACTCCCCACCTACACTCACCTTTACTGGCTCCAACCCCGCCTCCTCGACCTGTCTGTTTCCTCTCCAACTATCTGCTCCTTTATCCATCTTCTATCCGCCTCCCCCTCTCTCCCTATTTATTTCAGAACCCCCTTCCCCTCCCCCATTTCTGATGAAGGGTCTCGGCCCGAAACGTCAGCCTTTCTGCTCCGATGATGCCGCTTGGCCTGCTGTGTTCATCCAGCCCTGCACCTTGTTGTATGAGGGAAGAGTGCCGATTGGTTGGCAAGTGGACTCTGATTTGTAGAGGGTTACCAAAAGAATGCTGCATTTCTGTTGAGTGCAAGATGAAAAGTTCTAGCAAAATGTGTCTTTTTACAGCAACACTCAAGTCCCCCGCTAACAAACGACTGGAATGTAATTGCTTGAATGCCTGTTACTTAAAGCAATTGCTAAAGAATACAAACTTTGAAATTAGTGCTGTTCGTAGTGATAGGATAATTCTCACAGTTTATATCATTGCAGATATTTCCACAGGGTATTGGACACAGAGGGTCGGAGGATAATACTACTTAGGAACAACTCAAGAAGGTAGAGCTGCAGGAGATGGGTGAGATAGTAAATGGGTATTTTGCATCAGTATTTACTGTGGGGAAGGACATGGAAGCTAGGGAATTTGGGGAAATAAATAGTGATATCTTGAAAAGAGTTCATATTACAAAGAAGAGGTGCTGGATGTCTTAAAACGCATAAAAGTGGATAAATCCCTGGGGCCTGATCAGGTGTGGCCCAGATCTCTGTGGGAAGCTAGGGAAGTGATTGCTGGGCCCCTTGCTGAGATATTTGCATCATCAATAGCCAGAGGTGAGGTGCTGGAAGACTGGAGGTTGGCTAACGTGGTGCCACTACTGAAGAAAGATGGTAAGGAAAAGCCAGGGAACTAGAGACCGGTGAGCCCTGTCATCAGTGGTGAGCAAGTTGTTGGAGGGAATCCTGAGGGACAGGATTTACATGTATTTGGAAATGGAAGGACTGATTATGGATAGTCAGAATGGCTTTGTGCGTGGGAAATCATGTCTCACTAAATTGATCGAGTTTTTTGAAGAAGTGACATGGGAGATTGATGAAGGCAGAGTTTGGACATTACCTATATGGACTTCAATAAGGTGTTCGACAAGGTTCCGTAAGGTAGACTGGTTAGCAAGGTTAAACCACATGGGGTCCAGGGAGAGCTAGCCATTTGGATACAGAACTGGCTCAAAGGTAGGAGACAGAAGATGGTGGTGGAGGGTCATTTCTCAGACTGAAGGCCTGTGACCAGCGATGTGCCACAAGGATCGGTGCTGGGTCCACTGCTTTTTGTCATTTATATAACTGATTTGCATGTGAACACAGGAGGGATGGTTAGCAAGTTTGCAGATGACACTAAAATTGAAGGTGTAGTGGACAGCGAAGAAGGTTACTTCAGAATACAACTGGGATCTTGATCAGATGGGCCAATGGGCTGAGGAGTGACAGATGGAGTTTAATTTAGATAAATGTGAGGTGCTGCATTTTGGTTAGGTAAGTCGGGGCAGGACTTATACACTTAATGGGAGGACCCTGGGCGCGTTGCCAAACAAAGAGACCCAAGGGTGCAGGCGAATAGTTCCTGGAAAGTGGAGTCACAGGTAGACAGGGTAGTGAAAAAGCATTTGATATGCTTTTCTTTATTGGTCAGTGCATTGACTATAGGAGTTGGGAGGCCATATTGCGGCTGTACAGGACATTGGTTAGGCCACTATTGGAATACTGTGTTCAATTCTGGTCTCCCTGCTACAGGAAAGATATTGTTAAAATTGAAAAGGTTTAGAAAAGATTTAAAAGTATGTTGCCAGGGTTGGAGGCTTTGAGCAGTAAGGAGAGGCTGAATAGTCAAGTCCTTTTTTACCTGGAGCATCAAAGACTGAGGAGTGACTATATATAACTTCATTAAATCATGAAAGGAATGGACAGATTGAAGAGTCAAGGTCTTTTTCCCAGGGTGGGGGAGTCCAAAACTAGAGGGCATAGGTTTAGATGAAAGGGGAAAGATTTAAAAAGGACCTGAGGGGCAGCTTTTTCACACAGAGGGTGATGTGTGTATGGAATGAACCGCCAGAGAAATTGGTGGAGGCTGATACAATCATAACATTTAAAAGGCACCTTGATAGATATATGAGTCGGAAGGGTTTAGAGGGATAGGGGCCAAATGCTGAAAAATGGGGCTGGGTCAGTTTAGGATATCTGGTCGGCATGGACGAGTTGGACCAAAGGGTCTGTACCTATGCCATACAGCTCTATGACTCTAATTTGCTGATAATGAGAGAGTAGGACTATGTCAGTGGGATGGGTACTGAGCGAGGGGGTGAAGACTGATGCACTGTTGGTGATATGCAGCTGTAGCAAGTAGTAATTGTTACACCAAGTACAATGTTGATGAACATCAAACACCTACGCGAAGATTTGTCAGGTTTTGACAGACCTGGAGACCAGAATGGGAGCAGGTTCTGATTACTTCCCCAGCAATTACACTCCCCCCATTCGACCTCACCTTGCTCCAGTTTGCTAAATGTTTTCAACAGTAATGCTCAGAGATATTGATAATATTAGATTTAACAGGATTACTGAGTTCAGAATTTTCCTCCAATCCCAATTTTCTGCTTGACTTGTTACCATTCTGATTCTCCCTTTATGTTCTTGCTGTTAATCTAATTACTGAGAGTCAGGACTGTGTGTTGTAGTGTATAATTTAGTCCAATAATTAATATAATGCTGTAAACTACAAGAGTTAAGCTCCAGGGGTTTGGAATATCATCAGAAAAATGTAATTAAATTATTGTGAGAGACCCAGTTTCCACCTTTGTTCAGCTGCCCCAATAAAAACAAAATAATTCTACCAGTTGCTAAAAGGTTCTGACATTCTGATGATCATTTGCAAACTGCAAATGATTCTCAAGAGGTTGTAAAACAGCAACATTACCAGCCATTTTACAACCTCAAATATAAACAGTTGACACATCAAATCAATCAAAGAGGAATATTACACACTCCACCTCTTCAATCATCCCTGAACTGGGGAGGCAAATGGAGTGAAGGAAAAGTGCCAGTATGATGTCAATGAAGAACAGTAGAGGTGTGAGG
Source organism: Rhincodon typus (assembly GCF_021869965.1). NCBI lineage: Eukaryota > Metazoa > Chordata > Chondrichthyes > Orectolobiformes > Rhincodontidae > Rhincodon > Rhincodon typus. The sequence continues at coordinate 4,296 of NW_025971515.1, forward strand.
GGCTGAATGGCCTCTTCTTGGAATGAGATTCCAAAATCCATAGCAATAAAACATCACTATTCCAGGGATTTCTTTCACATATTCAGGTGGGTATCACTGGCTAGAGCAGCATTTATTGCCTGACGATAGAGAAGGTGGAGGTGAGTTAATGAAAAATGAAGGCTGCATATAACAAGTGGATAATAATCACACAGCCTTGTAAAACACAAACAATAACTAAATAGGCACTCAGAACAGTCAAATCATAGAAGGAAGCCATTCAGCCCATCACCAAATGGAACAATTCTCTCAATGAGTCACAAAAACAGATATTGTTGGAAAAGCTCAGCAGATCTGGCAGCATCTGAGGAGAGATATAAGAGTTAATGTTTCAGGTCCAGTGACCCTGCCTCAGAATTGGGATTAACTCTGATTTTTCTCCACAGATGTTGCCAGACCTGCTGAGCTTTTTCCAGCAATTTCTGTTTTTGTTTCTGATTTACAGCATCCACAGTTCTTTCGGTCTCTCAATTAGTTAAATACTGGAAACATGTCTTCCAATACCATTAATTTTCTTTAACATACTGATCTTTTTTTTAAAATACTATTCTGGATTATCCCCCATAGTTTCTGGTTGAATATTCCATGGCCAAACAATCCTAATAATTTCCCTGAATTCTCCGGTCAGTTCTCTAGTGAAGATTTCAAATTAAATGCCCTCCAGTTATTTTACTCATGACCAGTGAAAACAGATTTTTGTTTGACTTCATTTACCAAATGAATTCAAACCTTTAGTTCAATCCTATTTTAATCCTTAAAGCGGACTGGCCAAAACTGTTGCTTCATGACTGGGCAGTAATGCAACATCCTTACAGCGAGTTGATCGGGTCTCAGATGGAGCATTGTGCTCATTTCCAGACACCACACCTTCGGAACAATTTCAACATTTGGAAAGAGGCATACAGGTGGTACCTCATTGTCAGAGTGCCAGTCCTGCGGGAACGCCGCACTGTCGGATGGTCAGTACCGAGGGAATGCCGCACTGTCGAAGGGTCAGTACCGAGGGAGCGCCGCACTGTCGGAGGGTCAGTGCTGAGGGAGTGCCGCACTGTCGGATGGTCAGTGCTGAGGGAGTGCCGCACTGTCGGAGGGTCAGTGCTGAGGGAATGCCGCACTGTCGGAGGGTCAGTAGTGAGGGAGTGCCACACTGTCAGAGGGTCAGCGCTGAGGGAGTGCCGTACTGTCAGAGGGTCAGCGCTGAGGGAGTGCCGCACTGTCAGAGGGTCAGTGCTGAGGGAGTGCCACACTGTCGGAGGGTCAGTACTGAGGGAGTGCCGCACTGTCAGAGGGTCAGCGCTGAGGGAGTGCCACACTGTCGGAGGGTCAGCACTGAGGGAGTGCCGCACTGTCAGAGGGTCAGTACTGAGGGAGTGCCGCACTGTCAGAGGGTCAGTGCTGAGGGAGCGCCGCCCTGTCGGAGGGTCAGTGCTGAGGGAGTGCCGCACTATCGGAGGGTCAGTACTGAGGGAGTGCCGCACTGTCGGAGGGTCAGTGCTGAGGGAGTGCCGCACTGTCAGAGGGTCAGCGCTGAGGGAGTGCCGCACTGTCAGAGGGTCAGTACTGAGGGAGTGCCGCACTGTTGGAGGGTCAGTACTGAGGGAGTGCCGCACTGTCGGAGGGTCAGTACTGAGGGAGCGCCGCACTGTCGGAGGGTCAGTACTGAGGGAGTGCTGAGAGAGACAGACAGATAGATGGAGACACTGAGAAAGCTAAAAGCAGAAAGTAAGACAGTGAGACTGAGACACAAACTGGTGGGGCAGATGACTTCTCATTATCCCTTGTTCCTGTGAATTTCAAGCTGTGCTCTATACATAACCATATTTGGATTTGTGTAAGAAATAGAACAGTCTTAACAAAGTGAGTCTTTACACTGTGGCCATCCTTAAATCCACTCTTCCAGGATTCTGTAAAATGTTTACTCGGGAACTTGGCAATGATAAGGAGACATCACTGCCAAGGACTTGATTTCAGTTTCCTGCAGTCAAATGGAAATCCCAAAATATACAGAAATGTGCAAATGTATCCAAGTGAGGCGTGAAACTGCAGCCCTGTTACTCTCTCAGCTTGTAAAGGATCCCTCAACCGATCATCTGAAGGAAAAAAAGAACATTTGCACTGCAGTTTCAATAAATATTAACCACCCCAGTTGGCATCACAAACTGGTCACTATCACATTGCTGTCAGTGGGGCTTTGTTTTATTCATTCATAGGATGAGGATGTCACTAGCAAGGCAGCATTTATTGCCCATCCCTAATTGCCCAGAGTGTAGTTAAGAGTCAACCACATTGCTGTTGGTCTGGAGTCAAGTGTAGGCCAGACAGGTAAGGGTGGCAGATCTCCTTCCCTAAAAAGATTGTTGGGATTGAAGGCAGATAAATCCCCAGGGCCTGATAACCGACATCACGGAGTACTTAAGGAAATGGCTCTAGAAAAAGTGGATACATTGGTGGTCATCTTCCAGGATTCTATAGACTCTGGAACAGTCCCTGTAGATTGAAGGGTGGCTAATGCCACTCCAATATTCAAAAAGGGAAGTAGAGAGAAAATAGGGAATTATAGACTGGTGAGCCTATCATCAGTAGTGGGGAAAATTCTTGAATCTATTGTTAAGGATTTTACAGCAGAGCGTTTAGAAAGCAGTGGCAGGATCAGACAGAGTCAGCACGGATTTATAAAGGGGAAATCATGCTTGACAAATCTGTTGGAATTCTATGAAGTTGTAACGAGTAGAGTTGACAAGGGGGAGCCAGTCGATGGGGTACATTTGGACTTTCAGAAAGCGTTTGACAAAGTCTCGCATCAGAGATTATTGTGCAAGATTAAAGCACATGGGATTAGGGGAAATGTACTGAGATAGATAGGAAACTGGTTGGCAGAGGGGAAACAAAGAGCAGGAATTAATGGGTCCTTTTCAAATTGGAAGGCAGGAACTAGTTGGGTGCCACAGGGATCGGTGCTGGGACCCCAGCTATTCATAATATATATTAATGATGTGGATGAGGGAATAAAATGTAACATCTCGAAGTTTTCAGATGATACCAAGTTGGGTGGGAGGGTGAACTGTGATGAGGATGCAGAGATCCTTCAGCATGATCTCAACAGGTTGGGTGAGCGGGTAAATCAATGGTAGATGCAGTATAATTTGGATAAATGTGAGGTTATTCACTTTGGAAGCAAAAACAAGAAGGCAGATTACTGAATGGCTGTAAATTGGGAGAGGGGAGTGTGCAGTGGGACCTGGGTGTCCTTGTGCACCAGTTGCTGAAGGTAAGTATGTAGGTGCAGCAAGTGGTAAAGAAGGTAAATGGTATGTTGGCCTTCATTGCGAGAGGTTTCGAGCACAGAAGCAGTGATGTATTGTTGCAGTTGTACAGGGCCTTCGTGAGGCCACATCTCGAATATTGTGCGTAGTTTTGGTCTCCTTTTCTGAGGAAGGATGCTCTTGCTCTCGAGGGAGTGCAGCGAAGGTTTACCAGGCTGATTCTGGGGATGGCGGGTCTGACGTATGAGGAGAGATTGATTAGGTTGGGATTGTTTTCGCTCGAGTTCAGACGAATGAGGGGGGATCTCATAGAGACTTATAAAATTCTAACAGGACTGGACAGGATAGATGCAGGGAGGATGTTCCCGATGGTGGGTATGTCCAGAACCAGGGGTCACAGTATGAGGATTCGGGGTAGACCATTTAGGACGGAGATGAGGAGACGTTTCTTTACCCAAAGAGTGGTGAGCCTGTGGAATTCATTACCTCAGGAAGTAGTTGATGCCAAAACATTGAATGTATTCAAGAGGTGACGAGATATAGAAGTTGGGGCGAATGGATTCAAAGGTTATGGGAAGAAAGCAGGATTAGGCTATTGAGTTGGATGATCAGCCATGATTGTGATGAATGGCAGAGCAAGCTCGAAGGGCTGAATGGCCTCCTCCAGCTCCTATTTTCTATGTTTCTGTGTTTCTATGTTTCTATGTTTAAAGGACATTAGTGAACCAGAAAAGATTTTCCACCAACAATTTCATGGTCATCACTGGACTCTTCGTTCCAAAATTGCTTTTTAATTGAATTCAAATTCCACCATCTGTCATGGCAGGATTCAAACCCATGTGACTGAACATTACTCGGCTTTCCGGTTTGATAATAACATGATAATAGCACAAGCCATGTCCAATAGATGTGATTCCAAACAATGGAGAGCTTTTGCTTATTGCCATGGACTCTCGTTTCGCTCAGACTCTTTGATGCCATATTTGGTCACACACTGCTTTGAAGTCAAGGGCAGTGACCCACAGCTCACTCTGTGATGCAGTGTGAGTATCAGCCAAGGTTATGAGATCATGCCATTCTAACGCAAAGCAATGTGTTCAATCATCACTGCTTCAATACTGAGAAATACACCCTTGTTTTAGGAGACACGTCAACAGGAAAACAAGGACAATACAAGGCAGCACGGCTTAAAATACACCATTCCAGTGCAACCTTGTTACACTGACTTCATTACAATTCAGCACTGCAAGACACACAGCATTACAGTTCAGCACTGCTACACACACAGCATTACAGTTCAGCAATGCTACACACACAGCATTACAGTTCAGTACTACTACACACACAGCATTACAGTTCAGTATTACTACACATACAGCATTACAGTTCAGTACTGCCACACACACAGTATTACAGTTCAGCACTGCTACACATACAGCATTGCAGTTCAGTACTGCTACACACACAGTATTACAGTTCAGCACTGCTACACATACAGCATTACAGTTCAGCACTGCGACACATAAACAATTACAGTTCAGTACGGCTACACACAGAGCATTACAGTTCAGTACTGCGACACATAAAGCAATACAGATCAGTACTGCTACACACACAGCATTACAGTTCAGTACTGCTACACACACAGCATTACTGTTCAGTACTGCTACACACACAGCAATACAGTTCAGAACAGCTACACATACAGCATTACAATTCAGTACTGCTACACACACAGCATTGCAGTTCAGTACTGCTACACACACAGCATTACAGTTCAGTGCTGCTACACACACAGCATTACAGTTCAGAACTGTTA
>NW_025971515.1:9426-10591 GCF_021869965.1 Rhincodon typus
TTCAGTACTGCTACACATACAGCATTACAGTTCAGTACTGCTACACATACAACATTACAATTCCGTACTGCTACACATACATCATTACAGTTCAGTACTGCTACACAGACAGCATTACAGTTCAGCACTGCTACACACACAGCATTACACTTCACTACTGCTACACACACAGCATTACAGTTCAGCAATTTTACACATACAGTATTACAGTTCAGAACTGCTACACATACAGCATTACAGTTCAGTACTTCTACATGCACAGCATTACACTTCAGTACTGCTACAGACACATCATTACAGTTCAGTACTACTACACATACAGCATTACACTTCATCACTGCTACACACACAGCATTACAGAACAGTACTGCTACACACACAGCAATACAGTTCAGTACTGCTACACACACAGCATTACAGTACCGTATTGCTGCACACACAGCATAATAGTTCAGTACTGCGAGCCACATAGCATTACAGTTCAGTTTAGCTACACGCACAGCATTACAGTTCAGTACCGTTACAGACACATCATTACAGTTCACTACCATTACACACACAGCATTACAATTCAGTACTGCACCACATACAGCATTACAGTTCAGTACTGCTAGACACACAGCATTAAAGTTCAGTACTAATACACACACACTATTACAGTTCAGTACTGCTACACACACAGCATTACATTTCAGTGCTGCTACACACACAGCATTACAATTCAGAACTGATACACACACAGCATTATAGTTCAGCAATGCTACACATATAGCATTATAGTTCAGGATTGCTACACACACAGCATTACAGTTCAGTACTGCTACACACACAGCATTACAGTTCAGTACTGCTACACATACAGCATTACACTTCAGTGCTGCTACACATACAGCATTACAGTTCAGTATAGCTACACGCACAGCATTACAGTTCAGCACTGATACACACACGGCATTATAGTTCAGCACTGATACACACACAGCATTATAGTTCAGCAATGCTACACATACAGCTATATTGTTCAGTATTGCTACAAACACAGCATTACAGTTCAGTACTGCTACATTTACAGCATTACACTTAGTGCTGCTACACATACAGCATTACAGTTCAGTATAGCTACACGCACAGCATTACAGTTCAGTACTGCTACACATACAGCATT
>NW_025971516.1:0-1990 GCF_021869965.1 Rhincodon typus
GACTCCTCAGATACTGAAGCAGTCCATGTTCAAATGCAACAAGATCTGGACAATATCCAGGCTTGGGCTAACAAGCAGCAAGTAACATTCACACCACACAAATGCCAGGCTATGACCATCACCAATAAGAGACAATCTAACCACCACCCCTTGACATTCAATGGTGTTACCATCACTGAATCCCCCACTATCAACATCCTGGGGGTTATCATTGACCAGAAACTCAATTGGACTCACCACATAAACACAGTGACTACAAGAGCAGGTCAGAGGCTGGGAATCCTGCAGCGAGTAACTCCCCTCCTGACTCCCCAAAGCCTGTCCCACCATCTACAAGGCACAAGTCAGGAGTGTGATGGAATACTCCCCACTTGCCCTGGATGGGGGCTGCCCCAACAACACTCAAGAAGCTCAACACCATCCAGGACAAAGCAGCCCCCGCTTGATTGGCACCACATCCACAAACATCCACTCCCTCCACCACCGATACTCAGTAACAGCAGTGTGTACCATCTACAAGATGCCCTGCAGAAATTCACCAAAGATCCTCAGATAGCCCATTCTAAACCCACGACCATCTAGAATGACAAGGGCAGCAGATACGTGGGAACACCAGCCCCTGCAAGTTCCCCTCCAAGCCACTCACCATCCTGACTTGGAAATACATTGCCATTCCTTCACTGCCACTGGGTCAAAATCGTGGAATTCCCTCCCTAAGGGCATTGTGGGTCAACCTACAGCACATGGACTGCAGCAGTTCAAGAAGGCAGCTCACCCCCACCTTCTCAACGGGGCAACTAGGGACGGGCAATAAATGCTGGGCCCAGCCAGCGACACCCCCATTCCAAAAGTAATTTTTTTTTTTAATTAATGCAGTATCCCTTTAAGAGACACAATCACAATACAGTCACCTCCGTATCTGCTCCTGAGAAACCCTGAAAATGATATAATTTGCAAGTATGGAGCATGTTTGGAAAGAGACAACAATTGTTGATTTTCATTGTTACTTATGTTTTGGCGCAGGCAGGTGAATTCATGGATGATTCTCGTGATTCCATGGATACAGAGGGTTTATTGTCTCATCTCTGCATCGAAGCATGTGACCTGAGAGCAGAAAGATCTCGCAATCCATTTTTTTGGGGGCCACTTGAAGCATGGCATGTTGGAGAATTGTCCTGCTCTGTCATCCTGCAGCTTAATGCTCTCCTACTGCAAAGAATATCTGTTGGATCTTTCCATACTGTATTCCTCACAACTAGATTCTTCAGTTGCAAAGGAATAACATCTGCATTGTCGCATCAGGGGAAGCTGGGCTTGGCATTCGTATCAGGAACTTGGACTGATCCCTAAACTAGAATGAACAAGTTGTTAGAAATTTGGAGAGTGTCTGCCGCAGGAAAAAGTGGATTGGACTGAAAATACATATCACAAGGTTTGTCATTCAAAACAGACAGTCCCACAGCAACCTCAGAGAACTGACACAAGGACGGCTGTCATATTAACTGTACATTGTTTAAAAAGGAACTGAGCCCTACAAATGACAGGCAACATCCATCTCCAACAAGAGACATTCTAACCACTGCTCAATAACATTCAGTGGTGTTACCATCACTGAATCCCCCCACTATCAATATCCTGGGGCTTACCTTTGGCCAGAAGCTGAACTGGGCTAGCCACATAAGCACAGCGGTGTACATGTGCTGTAAGGGGCTGGGATTGTACTGTACATGATAGTGTATATGTGCTGTAAGGGGCTGGGATTGTACTGTACATGATGGTGTATATGTGCTGTAAGGGGCTGGGATCGTATTGTTCATGATGGTGTATATGTGCTGTAAGGGGCTGGGATTGAACTGTACATAATGGTGCAGATGTGTTGTAAGGGGCTGGGATCATACTTTACATAATGGTGTATATGTGCTGTAAGGGGCTGGGATCGTACTGTACATAATGGTGTATATGTGCTGTAAGGGGCTGGGATCGTACCGTA
>NW_025971516.1:2000-10589 GCF_021869965.1 Rhincodon typus
GTACATAATGGTGTATATGTGCTGTAAGGGGCTGGGATCGTACCGTACATAATGGTGTATATGTGCTGTATTGTCCCTCTCAGGACCCAGGCAGCTCCAATTGTCCAACCAAACATGACCCTCTTGTTCTTTGACCTGTTGGTTTTTGAACCTTCGTCCCACATTAAGCTCAAATTAACCTCTATCCCACGAGCTGGACTTGCTGTGCTGAATCGACAGGGACCAACCTGTGGAGATATGGGAAAAGACCATAAGACCCAATAGGAGAAGTAGGCAATTCGGCCCATTGATTATCCTGCACCATTCAATGCGATCATGGCTGATCTGATAAGTCTCCACTCCACTTTCCTGCCCTTTCCCCATGATTCCCTTCCTGATTAAAAATCTTTCAACCTTAAATGTAATAAATGATCAGCCTCGACAGCCCTCTGTGGTAAAGAATTTCACTGATTCATTCCCCTCTGAGGGAAGAAATTCCTCCTCATCTCTGTCTTTAATGGGCGACCCCTTATTCTGAGATGATGCCCCTCTGGTCCCAGACTCTCCCACACCAGGGGAATCAACTTCTCCACATTTACCCTGTCAAGTACCCTTAAGAATCTTGTATGTTTCAATAAGGTCACCTCTTATTCATCTACATTCCACTGAGTCTAGGTCCTACTCAACCTTTATTCATAAGGCAGTCCCTCTATACCTGGTATCAGTCACGTGAACCATCTCTGGATAGCCTCCATTCCCAGTCCTTAGATAAAGGGCCCAAAACTGTTCACGGATGAATCTTTGGGACTCTCAAAAGGCTGTGGAAGAAGAATCTTTCAATCTTCTTTAAGGCAGAGATAGATAGATTCTCGATAACCAAACAGAGACGGTGGTGGGTGAAAGGTAATCAAAAGTATGTGCGAGTGTGGAGTAATCCAATTGGCCATGATGTTAGTGAATGGTGTTCACAGTCTCGAGGGGCTGAATGGCCTCCTCCTGATTTGTACGTTTGTTTCCCTATCTTTCGCTAATTAAGATATGAGAAACCTGGTGGATTAGTTAAAGGCGAATCATACCTGTCTAGATTGAGGAGGCAATGTTTGAACATTGGCTATTGAATAAGCCAAAAATCCAGACTGATGTTTGAGGGGCATGGATTCAAATCTCACCATGTTGGAATTTAAATTCAATTAACAAATTTGGAATTGTAAGTGAGTCCCAGTGATGGTGATGTAACAGCGTTCGTTATTATTGAGTTAAAAAAAACCCATCTGGTTCACTAATGGGAGCGAAATCTGCCATCTTTATCTGGTTTGGCCTACACTAGGCATTTGGGGATCAGTTACCTCAGTTGGCTGGATGGCTGGCTTTTGATATGGAATGATACCAACAGCATGGGTTCAATTTCCCCACTGGCTGAGGTTACCATGAAAGACCTTCCTTCTCAACCTCTCCCCTCGCTTCAGGCTTCGTGACCCTCAGGTTAAACCACCACCTGTCGTCTCTCTCTCTAATGAGAGAGTGGCCCTCAGGGACTATGCTGGCATTTGGGTGGCTCAGTGGTTAGCAATACCACCCCACAGCAGCAGAGACTCGGGTTCAATTCCACCCTCGGGCGACTGTGTGGAGTTTGCACATTCTCCCCGTGTCTGCGTGGATTTCCTCCGGGTGCTCCGCTTTCCTCCCACAGTCCAAAGACGTGCAGGCTAGGGTGGATGGGCCACTGCTAAATTACCTATAGTGTCCAGGGATGTGCAGCCTGAGTGGGTTACCATGGGAAATACAGGGATACAGGGATAAGATGGGGGGCTGGGGCTGGGGGAGATGCTGTTCAGAGTGTCAGTGCAGACTGGATGGACCAAAGGGCCTCTTACCACACTGTAGGGATTGTATGATTCTTACAAATGCTGGGTCCAGCCAGCTGTGCCCATGTTCCATAAATGAATTTACACGAACTTTCTCCTTTGATCAAGCTACTGGCCATGTGTCCAAATACGATTGCACAAGTAGCTCAGTGGCAAGTCCTATCTGATTAGGGCCTGTGAACCTCCTTGGGGGTGTTTCACAGTCATGGCTGTGTGAGGGGAGGGTGTAGAGTTGCCCCACAATAGTCCCAAACTCCCCCTCCCCCACTCCCAACCCGAGCGCCATGAAGAGGCTGAGATTCCTGAAGAGACGCATTCAAACTAACAACATCCTGTTTCCATGGCAACACTCAGTCCTGAATGTTTGGCACCAGAGTCTTGGATTTCAATCAAATTTTTTGCGTTTTGTTTTCAAACCTCTTTCCCCAGTACTCGGAGCGCTGACGATGGTTCACCCCTTGGGGCGCCATTTTGAGATCAACTCTCAATGTGCTTACCTGTCCCCACAGGTTGGTTTGGGATGTGGGCTGGGGAGAGAAGGTGAATGGGGGAACAGCAGGTCGTTTGTATCCTGGAACCATTAGAGACACAGCAAAATTTACAGTACAGGCCATTTGGCCTATATGGGTTGTGATAGAGTTTATGCTCCATGTAAACCCATTTCCTCACTTTCTCTTCAAAGCTGATCACATACTTGTCTCTTCCTTTCTACCTTGTGTGCTTACCGACATTCTGCTTGTACAGGGGTCCATTTTAATCATCCAAAGAGTTTAATGGTTCAAATCCCAGCATAGCAGCTTCAGGAAATCCAAACAATAAAATCTGCAACTGTACAGTGACCTCAGTGACACTGACCATGACAACTATAATTCGATTGTTGTAAAAACCCCAATCTGGTTTACCAAAGTTCTTCAGGGAAGGTAATCTGCCATCCTTACCCAGTCTGGCCTACACGTAACTCCAGCCTCAGACTCAGAGTAATGGTGTTGAATCTCAACTGATCCCTGCAGCAGTAAGCCACACAGTACAGGGGCAATTCAGGAGCAGATTTAAATACCAACAACATCCACATCATAAAAAGAATGAATTAATGTTGCACCATCGGACCTGAGCTAAAGCTGCGTGATCAGACTGAAATAACTCCACAGAGGCCTGGATCCACCGCCAAGTCACCCTACATTTATACATGAACATTCTGTGATGTTAGTATTGTCTCATTCAGCATCAGGTACCTGAGTGTCAGTATCTCTGACAATCACCTTTATATTAATCTGTCAGCCAGGGCTCCCTGATTGGACCAGATTAACAGCCCCAATCAGGGAACTCCTATTCTGTGATGTCCAGCTGGCTGACCTCATTACTGTCACTACATCCCTCCCCCTCTGAGGCCGAGGACCTAGGCCTTTCACTTGGAGAGCCTCCTTGGGCATTGTAGCACCAGGCCAGGTTTCTCCTGGGAGATCACCAGGAGAATCTCGGTAGAAGTTAACTCTCTTCTACCAGTGCCAAAGGTATCAAGGGGAGGGGTCTACATCCGTCATGTCCATCTCTGATTCCAAGAACTCATCAATGTTTGACAGAGAGGGTGAACCAATGGGTGTTGGCAGCCTTTCTGACTGTCCTGAGGGGCAGGGCATGTTCCGCTCCCATACCATTTACAAAACAGCTTTCATACCTTAATTGTCATGGGACCCTGAGCTCGCATCGACCATGATCCTTACACCAAACTTCATCCCCTCTATCAAACTATCTCTCTCACTTGGCAGAGTCTCATGTCTGGCATTGGCATTCCTGATGCCATTTTGCCCTCCCCACCAGGTTCGGGAAGAACAGACCTAACCAGATGAAGAGTCATCTCCCCATTAGCAACTCTGCTGGAGCTATCCCTGTGGTTGCACGAGGGATGGTCCTATAATGAAACAGGAACCGGGACAGTTTGGTATCTAGTGAAGCTGTAGGCTGTTTCTTTAAGCCTGCCTTCAAAGTTTGAACTACTCTTTCTGCCAGACCATTGGATGATGGATGGTATGGATCTGTCCTTATATGTTGAATACCACTGACTTTAGGAAATGCTCAAATTCCCTGCTAGTAACTGATGGCCCGTTATCTGTGACCAACACTTCCAAGAATCCGTATATTGCAAAAGATGCACACAGTTTTTCTGTCATCGTCCCCGTGTTTGATGAATTAGCTTTGTGCCCGTCTAGCCACTTTGAGTGGGTGTCCATGTTGACTAAGAACGTAGAGCCCATGAAAGGGCCAGCATAGCTGACATGTATCTGAGCCCAGGGTTTACCCGGACATTCCCACAGATGTGGGGGAGCTGCTGTTGGTAATTATTGTCCTTGTTGGCACTCTGGGCACTGCCCCACCAATGCAGCTATGTCTGCATCCAATCCTGGCCACCAGACATAACTTCTCACCAATACCTTCATTTTGGAATGACCCCAGGATGACCCTGGTGCAGGTTCAGCCAGTATCTGGTAGCAACCATTGCTCAGGACAATCACTCCTGCTCCCCATAACAATATGCCGACCTCTACGGTGATCTGATCTCTCCGGGTCCAAAAAGGTCTCAGTTCTGGTTGTGGCAGCCCTTTAGTTTCCCCCATCACCACCAGCTGTTTCAGTTTTACCAGGACCGGATCTTGCTGTGTCCAAAGTCTGATATTGTCAGCTATGTGTCCAGAAAATTTAAAACCAACACAGACCCTTCCAGTGGCGGTACCACCAATGGTGTGCCTGCCAGCGGGAGGCAGCTCAATGCATCCGCATTTGCTACGTGGCTTCCCAGACGGTGTTCCAAATTGTAATTATACACACTTAGTATCAGAGCCCACTGGTGAATTCAGCCTGAAGCTATAGGCAGCACTGCCTTGTCCTCTTCAAGCAGATCAATTAGGGGTTTGTGGTCCATGCTTATCACACATTTTTGTCCTTAAAAGATATTGGTGGAACTTCCTGACTCTAAATATAACTGCCAAACCTTCCTGCTCTTTAGCCAAAGTCCCAGATGCATACACTATTGTGCGTTCCTCTCCATTGGGCCACCTATGAGCTAATACCACCCTGATGCTGTACGGGGAGACATCGCACGTCAATACCAGATCTCATTTGGGATCATAGTGCACTAACAGCTTAGAGGCTGGTAGCTGTCTCTTCACTTCCCTGACAGTGATGGTTTGGCTATGTGACCATTCCCAAGGTTGACCCTTTTAAGAGTTGATGAAAAGGTGCCAGGATGGAGGCCAGGTTCTGTATAATAATGATAATGATTCACCAACACAAGGAAAGACCCAAGCTCCAGTACAGATGTGGGAGCCAGGGCACCTTTGATTGTCCTCACCTTATCCTCCAACGGGTGTGGTCTCATGTCGTCAACTCTGTATCTCAAGGCTCACCTTGGAAAGGTTCCTTGGTACAATATCCAAGTTCTAAATGTTCCTTCTCAGTTTTCCCTGTTATTTGAACATTGTCTAAGTAAATAGCAAGCTGAGGATGACCGTACAAAATTTTCCCCAATGTCCACTGAAAAATTGGACAAGCTGACAATACCCCGAATGGCAAACTTGCATATTGGTACAAGCGCTTATGGGTATTAATTGTAGCATACTTCTGGGAATCCTCATCTAAACACAATTGCAAGTACACATGGCTCATGTCCAGCTTCGTGAAGGACAGCCCTCATGCCAGCTTTAGACCATAAGACCGTAAGACATAAGAGCAGAAATTAGGCCATTCGGCCCATCGAGTCTGCTCCGCCATTCAATCATGGCTGATAAGTTTCTCAACCCCATTCTCCTGTTTTCTCCCCGTAACCTTTGAACCCCCTTGATAATCAAGAACCTATCTATCGCCATCTTAAATATACTCAATAACCTGGCCTCCACAGCCTTCTGTGGCAGTGAATGCCATAGATTCACCACTCTCTGGCTGAAGAAGTTTCTCCTTATCTCCATTCTAAAAGGTCTTCCCTTTACTCTAAGGCTGTGCCCTCAGGTCCTAGACTCTCCTACCAATGGAAACATTTTCCCAACATCTACTCTGTCCAGGCCAATCAGTATTCTGTAACTTTCAATTAGATCCCCCCTCATCCTTCTAAACTCCAATGAATATAGTCCCAGAGTCCTCAAACATTCCTCATATTTCATTCCCGGGACCATTCTCGTGAACCTCCTCTGAACTCACTCCAGGACCATCTTTCCTGAGATATGGGGCCCAAAACTGTGCACAATACTCCAAATGTGGCCTGATCGGAGCCTTATAGAGCCTCAGAAGTACATCCTTGCTTTTATATTCGAGTCATCTCAAAATAAATGCCAAAGTTGCTTTTGCCTTCCTAACTACTGACTCAACCTGCAAGTTTACCTTGACAGAATCCTGGACTAGAACTCCCAAGTCTCTTTGCATTTCAGACTTCTGAATTTTCTCCCCATTTAGAAAATAGTCTATGTTTCTATTCTTCTTACCAAAGTGCATGACTTCACACTTTCCTACATTGTACTCCATCTGCCACATCTTTGCCCACTCTCCTAACCCGTCCAAATCCTTCTGCACCCTCCCCGCATCCTCAATACTACCTGTCCCTCCACCTATCTTTGTATCGTCTGCACACTTAGCCAGAATGCTCACAGTTCCTTCATCTAGATCTAGATTTTGTGCATAAATCCTCCATGCAATGGATTGGGTATTTATTCAGATGCGAAAAGCAGTCTACTGCTTGTTTAAAATCCCCACAAAGGTGAACCATCAGGTTTCACAATCGATACAACTGGTGTAGCCCGTTCTACAAACTGGACTGGTTTGATGATTCGTTCATTTTCCAGCCTCCGTGATTTCTGCCTTTATTTCTGCCCGTAAGGCAAATGATTTTGTTTTTGGTTGGTTTTGATTTTATTCTCATGTACATTTTACTGTAAGAATACAACAAAATAGAGGTTTCATTTGTCGCCACGTAAACGCACCATTTTTAATAATTCGAGAACAAGGAAGCAAAAGAAAGAAATAGCTTGAAGAGAGACCATCAATCCTGATATGGAGGTCCGTTCCTTAGCACCAGCTCGAGGTCCATGAGTTGGGCTCATGCCAACGTTGTCCAAGCTCAGGACAAAGTAAGCAAGTGAAAAAAAGAAAAAAAAATGAGGGAACGAAAAGAAAAAGAGAAAAGTGGTTGGAGAGGATGATCTCCGGCTGGGAGAACTACTCCACTGCCACCTTGGACTGGGAGGGCCTTTCAGAACTGTGGAATTGCTTTGTGGTCAACATGCAAGGTGGCCTTACTTCTTATGATAGTCACTAGACCTTCCTGAAAAACATGCAGGTATTTAATTCGGACTTCACTCAAGCAGCCATTTTCTAATCGAAAAATGTTGAGCCGATTGAGGCGAATCTTTCTCGTAATCAATTTCGCCCGAGCCTTTTACAATCAGTAGTAACCGAACCAGTTGTTTCTCATATGAGACTAGAACCAAAGTTGTACCCTTCATCTGAAACAGTTCCCCACTATCGGTTCCCAGCCCAGCTGGGATCTTGCGCAAATGTAAGGGTTAAAGTCCAGAGCGAATTTTGTCAAAGTCTGGTTCGACCTCCATTAGAACTGGGTGATCATTTAATCAGACATTCATTTTGATTGCTTCTGATTTGGATGTTGCTAAGCAAATTTAGCTGCTCCAAACCAGATGCAGGTGGACTCTCCAGGATGTGCACTCTCCTGGATACCAGTCTATGAGTTCTCTTACTCCATTTAGGTCGAGCTGGTCTCTTTTGCTGTATCGAGACCGCATATCGACAGCAACTACAATGGCTTGCCTGCCCTGATCCTGAAGAAAATTTTAAATATTTGACCAAGGCTTGGCTTTGTTTCAGGGTTTTGCTGTGGGCTGACCCAGAGTCCCTCTGCTCAGAATACATCCTGAGTGAGGCTATGCAATTGCCTTCACTCAAGTCATGTTCCCCATGCTCAGTCAGCCTAGCGACTACACTTCCATCAGCGTACCCTTCAACTCATATGCTCAATTTGCTGCATTTTCCAATGATAAAGCCAGTTGTAGTGCCTGTTCGAAGTCCAGTTGGGCTTCAGCTAGTAGACACTTTTGCATTGTTACATCAGTAATCCCACATACCAGATGGTCTCTAAGATCTTATTAAGGGTAAAACCAAAGTCACAGGATTTTGCAAGTCATCTTACCCTAGTCAGGACCCCCGTACGAATTCCCCTGGTTGTTGAGTAAAAACAAAAGCATCTAAGAATTCAAGGAGGCTTGAGTTCACAATATTCCTTAACTAAATCCATCAATTCTTGAAAGGTTTTAGTATCAGGTGCCTCACAGAAAATTAAGCTCCTAATAACAGAAAAACCTCAGCTCCATAGACTGTCAGAAGAATTACATCTGCCACAATGGCATTTGCCCAGAAAATATAATGCGTTCCTTCCAGATACGGGGCCGAGCATGTGTCAAGAGAGAAACAGAGTTAATGTTTTTGAGACCAATACTTCAGTTCGAATCAGGATTGATTTTGTTAATTTAGATGCTACCTGACCTGCCGAGTTTCTCCAGCAAATTTTGATTTTTATTTCAGCGATTCTGGCTTGCATCACTTCTCTCTTGAAAGGGCTGGGGTGGGGTCCTAATTGGCTTCCTTAAAGCTCCGGAAGGTCTTGATAGAATGGATACAGAGGGAAGGTTTCCATTTGTGGCAGAGCAGGTTTGATGGGCCAAATGGACTACTGCCGCTCCTATCCCTT
>NW_025971517.1:0-10589 GCF_021869965.1 Rhincodon typus
AAAGTGAATCACCTCACACTTTTCCGCATTAAACTCCATTTGCCACCTCTCAGCCCAGCTCTGCAGCTTATCTATGTCCCTCTGTAACCTACAACATCCTTCTGCACTATCCACAACTCCACCGACTTTGGTGTCATCCGCAAATTTGCTAACCCATCCTTCTACGGCCTCATCCAGGTCATTTATAAAAATGACAAACAGCAGTGGTCCCAAAACAGATCCTTTGAAGCCTAACTGCAGTAATTGAACCCATAGGCCAGTATCCAGCGGAGTGCACACCTTGGATAGTCAACCTACATGTGGTTTGGAACAGTTACATTGCATAGCAACATTGAAAACAGAACCAGTCCAAATAAATGTCAGGTTAAATAGTCACCCAGTTCTAATGGAGGTTGATACTGGTGCAGCTGTATCAGTGATTGCAGAACTGGTCTTTAACCAGGTTCACTCTGGACTCTAACCCTTAAGTTTGCAGAACATATACCGGGGAACTATTACAGACTAAGGGAATGACTTTGGTTCTGGTCTCCTATGAGAAGCAGTTGGTGTAGTTACCACTGATTGTACTAAAGGGCTCGGGCCCAAGCTTGATGGGATGAAATTGGTTGAGAAAGATTTACCTATATTGGCTCAACATTTTTCAATTATTAAACGGCTACCTGAGTGAAGTCCTAATTAAATACCCAGAAGACTTTCAGGGCGACATGGTGGCTCAGCGGTTAGCACTGCTGCCTCATAGCGTCAGGGACCAGGGTTACAGGGATAGAGTGGCGGGGGGGAGCGGTGAATCTGTGTAGGATGCTCTTTGGAGAGCTGGTGTGGACTTATTGGGCTGAATGGCCTGTTTCCACACTGTAGGGATTCTATGGAAATGAAGGCTGAGGGACTATCAAAGGAGCGAAGACCACCTTACATATTGACCAGGAAGCAATTCTGCAAGGCCTGCCCAGCGCCATTTGCCTTGCGGGCAGAAGTACAGGCGGAAATCATGCAGCTGGAAATGAAATCATCATCAAACCAGGACAGTTTGCAGAATGGGCAGCACTGGTCAAACCGATAAATTTGAGGTATTGCATTTGGCAGGATTTACACAGTTAATGGTAGGACCCTGTGGGGTTTTGTCAATCCTAGGGGTGCAAGTTCACAGCTCCTTGAGAATGGAGTCCCATGTAGACAGGATGGCGAAGAAGGTGTTTGTCACGCTTGCCTTCATCGGTCAGAGCACTGAGTACAGGAGTTGGGACGTCATGTTTCAGCTGTACAAGATATTAGTTAGGCAACATTTGGAGTGCTGCGCACAATTCTGGATATCCTGCTATAGGAAGGATGTTAGTAAATTGAAAAGGGTGTGAAAAAGCTTTACAAGGATGTTATCGTGACTGGAAGGTTTGAATTATAAGGACAGGCTGGACAGGCTGGGTCTTTTCTCCCTGGAATGTAGGAGGATGAGGGGTGACCTTATTGAGGTTTGTGAAATCATGAAGGGCATAGACAAGGTGAATAACCAGGTCTTTTCCCCAGGGTAGGGAAGTCCATTGGTTTAAGGTGAGAGGGGAAAGGTTTAAATGGCTCCTGAGGAACAACGTTTTCACAGAGTGGTACATATATAGAATGAGCTTCCAGAGGACGTGGTAGAGGCGGGTTCATTTACAACATTTAAAAAACATTTGGATGGGTACATGGATAGGAAAGGTTTAGAGGGATATGAGTCAAATGCAGGCTAATGGGACTAGTTCAGTTTAGAAACCTGGTCGACATGGACAAATTGGGCTGAAGAACGTACTTCCATGTTGTATGACTATGACTCTATCTGGATCTTGGTCTGCAGGGTCAATTTCTAAATTTGCAGAGGACAACAAACATGTAAGAATTATGAACTATGAAGACAGTGTGTGGAACTCTAAAAGGACATTGACAATTTGGTGGATTGGGCAGACAGATGGTTCAATACACAGAAGTTTGAGGTGATGTGCTTTGGTTGGAAGAACGTTGAAAGACAATACAAAATAGGGTTACAATTCTGAAAGGGATACAGGAGTAGATGGACCTAGATGTATATGTGCCACTGAAGGTGGCATAACAGGTGGAGAGAGCAGTTAACAAAGCATACAGCATGCTTGGTTTTATTATTAGGTGTTTAGGGTACAAGGGCAAGGAAGTGATGTTGAACTTGCACAAGACACTTAGACCTCAGCCGGAGAATTGCGTGCAGCTGCAGGCACCACATTATAGGAAAGATGCAAATGCATTAGAGAGAGTGCAGATGCAATTTACCAGAACGGGATCCAGGAATATGGAATTTCAGCTATTAGGATAGATTGAAGAATCTGGGACTGTTCTCTTTAGAAAGGGGAAGGCTAAGAGGAGATCTGATTGAGATATTCAAAATCATGAGCAGGCTGGACAGCTTAGATAAGGTGAAGCTTTTTCTGCTTGTAAAAGAAATAAAAAGAAATAAGAATGAAGCAGGGATAATCCAGGAAATTATAGACCAGTAAGCTTGACATCTGTGGTGGGGAAGCTCTTGAAGAAGATACTGAGGGACAAGATATAGGCACATTTGGAAGAAAATGGACTAGTTAGTGACAGGCAGCATGGTTTTGCATGGGGAAGGTCATGTCTCACCAACCTGGTTGAATTTTTTGAAGAGGTGACAAAGATAATTGTAATAAAGTTAGATAAATTGGATAAAGTCCCACATAGCAGATTGGTACAAAAACTAAAATCACATGGGATTTGGAGTGGACTGGCTAGAAGACTGGCTTGGTCATAGAAGACAGAGGGTAGCGGTTGAAGGGTGCTTTTCAGAATGGAGACTGGTAACTAGTGGTGCTCTGAGGTCCTCTGTTTGTAGTATATATAAATGATCTGGAGGAAATTGTGGATGGTCTGATTAGCAAGATAGCATGATACAAAGATTGGTGGATTTGCTGATAGTGCCAACAATTGTGAAAGGATACAACAGGATATAGATAAATTGGTGACTTGAGCACAGAAATGGCAGATGGTGCTTAATCTAAACAAATGCGAGGTGATGCATTTTGGAGGATCAAATTTAGGTGTGATTTATATTGTCAATGGCAGAACCCTTAGGAACATTAAGATTCAGATGGATCTGTGCATGCAGGTCCACAGTTCCCTAAAAGTGGCAACACAGGTGGTCAAGGTAATTAAGAATTTTTGGCATGCTTGCCTTCATTGGCCGGGGCATGGAGTACAAGAGTTGGCAAACCATGTTGCAGCTATATAAAATCCTTGTCAGGCTGCATTTGGAGTATGGTGTGCAGTTTTGGTCAACACACTACCAGAAGGATATGGAAGCTTTGGAGAGAGTGCAGAGAAGGTTCACCAGGGTGTTGCCTGGTCTCAAGGGCACTGGCTATGACGAAAAGTTAAAAAGACAAGGATTGTTTTCACTGGAAAGATGGTGGCTGAGAGGAAACCTTTATAGAGGTCTACAAAATTATGAGAGGTATAAATAGGGTGGATAGTCAGGCTTTTTCCCAGGGTTGAAATTTCAATTACGAGGGGGCACAGGTTCGAGGTGAGAGGGAGAAAGTTTGTGCAAGGGAAGTTTTTCATGCAGAACATGGTAGGCTGCCAGAAGAAGTGGTGGAAGTGGGCACGTTAGCGACATATAAGAGGCATCTGTATGGTTACATAGGGAGAGAATAGAGGGATACGGCCCGAATAAGGGCAGAGGCTTGTTTTTAGATTAGTTAGGGCATGATGATTGGCATAGGCTTCGATGACAGAAGGGCCTGTTCCTGTGCTGTACTTCTCTTTTGTTCTTTGAAAGAGCATAGATTTAAACCAATCTGCAAATAAGCAAGGACGATGTGAAGAAAAACTTTTTCACACAGCAAGTAGTTAAGGTATGGAATACACCACCTGAAAATGTGGTGGAGACAAGTTCAATTGAGGTAATCAAGATGGCTTTGTTTGGTTTTCTGGATAGCAATAGTGTATAGGGAAATCCTAACACAGCAAGGGCAACCAGCTGTATTTGTGTCGAGCAAATTAACACACAGTGAACAATGCTGTGCATAGATTGAGAGAATGTGTGGCTGTTGTCTTTGCTTGTGAACATTTTAATCAATACTTGTTTGGAAGAGAGAAAAGTGATGGAAGATTCTGACCGCAACCACTTCAAAACATCTTAAGCTTTTTATCTGCATCCACAAATAATGCTACTGCATTTGCAAAGGTATCATTTGACAGTGATATACAAACAGGGAAGTTGTTGGCAACTGTGCTGTTGAGAGCAGCATTCCAGATTGTGAAAGTTGAGGATGTTAAGCATGTGAAATCTTACTGATTCAATGAGAATAAATAGTATTACAAAACATGATGGAACTCTCCAAGTGCTGCTGGAAGTAATGATGCAAGGATGGTCAAAACCAGCAGCAAAAACACTGGTTGCTGTAAGAGAGCATTGAACATACATGGATTAAGTGATAGTCCAAAATGGTATCTTGTATAAAGGAAATAATCGCTACTCCTAAGGAAATGAGAAAGAGCTGCTGATGCACATATATGCAAGTCATCAAGGAACTGAGTCCAGTCTGAGAAGGACAACGGAAGTGCTCTACCGGCCAAACATGGGCAATAAAATTAAGGATCACATCAGCTAGTGCACTGCTTGTAACAAATACAAAGCTGAATAAACAGCTACATTTGCACACTGTGACTTACTATTGTCCTGTGATCTATGTGGTAGTTTTCAGTTTTGAGGCAGAAACCATCTGAATATTATTTAAATGGAGAAAGGCAGCTGAACAGAGTTTACAATGAAATGAGATTTTATTAAAACATACGATTCTTAAGGAGTTTGACAGGATAGATGAAGAGAGGTTGTTTCCCTTTCTGGGCAAGCCTAAAACCAGAAGGCATAATCTCAGAATAAGAAGTCAAATATTTGGAACTAAGATGAAGAGGGGTGTGAATCTGTGGAATTCTCTACCATAGAGTATAGTCGAAGCTTGGTCATTAGGTTTATTCAAGGCTGAGTAGACAGACTTTTAATCAGTGAGGGAATCAAGGGGTATGGGTAAAAGCAGGAAAGTGAGATGAGGATTACCAGATCAGCCATGATCTAGTTGAATATGAGTCGAGCAGACTCAATGGGCTGAATGGCCTACTTCTGCTCTTACATTTTATAATGTTAGGAAGTATTCTTATGCTTATTACACTTTACAACAATTTGGCATAACTGAGTGGCTTCTATACTATTTTAGAGAGCAATTAAGAGTCAATCACATTGCTATCTCTCTGCAGTTACACAGACCAGACTTGGTAAGGACAGCAGGTCTTATTCTGTAAAAGACAGGAGTGAATCATTAGATTCAAGATTTTTATGGAAAAGGGCAAAGATGGGCTTGAAATCAAAGTTCTCAAATGGGGAAGACTTGTTTAAAGATATGATTTGGCCAGAATGGACTGGGAGCAGATACTTTCAGGTAAATCTCTCTCAGAACAGCAGGATACAGTCAGGAAGGAAATATTAAAAGTATAGGACCAACACGCTACAATAAAAAAAAATGAGTGGGACCATTGAATCCTGTGAACACCGGATGTCATGGGATATACAGCACTGGTTTAAGAGAAAAAGGGAAGTTTATGGTAGGTATTGAGGGCTCAAAAAGGCAGAAGCCCCAGAGGCATGTAGAATGTGCAAGAGATGACTTACTAGGAAAGCTAAAAGGGCATATGAAAGGATGCTGGCAGGTAAATTAAAGGAAAATCCTATGTTGTTTTACAGGTACATTAAGGGTAAAAAATAACAAGGGAAACAGTAGACCCCAGGGACAGCAAGAACAGCAGATGCTGGAGTAAGAAATAACAAAGTGTGGAGCTGTAGGAACACAGCAGGCCAGGCAGCATCACAGGAACAGGAAAGCTGACGTTCAGAAATGAAGAAGGGTCCCGACCCAAAAAGTCAGCTTTCCTGTTCCTTAAGCAGTAGGCTCCATTTAAGGTTGTGGAGCCAGAGGGTGTAGGTAGGGTTCTAAATGAATGCTTTAGGTCACCATTCACTACGGAGAAGGACATTAGAAATTGATGATACAAATAAAAAAATTTGCTTAAACAGAAAGGAAGGCCTAAGCTTAAATGTAGATTAAAAACCAGGACCAGATGAAGTGTATCAAGATTGTTCAGTAGGCAAGGGAGAAAATAACAGGGGTGCTAGGAAAAATGTTCAATTCCTCTCTGGCCACAGGAGAGGTGCCAGAGGACTCTCTCACAGCAAATGTAGTAACATTATTCAAGAAGGGAGCAAGGGATAAACAAGGAAACTACAGGATAGTCAGTCTAACCTCAGTGGTAGGGAAGCTATTGTAAACAATTCTGAGGGTCAGAATTAATATGCACTTGGAGGGGCAGGAATTAATCAAGAACAGTCAGCATGATTTTGTTAAGGGGAAGTCATATCTGGCCAACTTGATTGAATCTTCAAAGAGGTGACTAAGTTTGCAGATGAGGGCAATGCTTTTGATATAGTCTACTTGGACTTCAGCAAGGCTTATGATAAGGTCCCGCATGGGAGGCTGATAGCAAAGGTAAGAGTCCATGGGACCCAAGGAAATTTAGCAAATTGGATCCACAATTGGCTGAGTGGCAGGAAACTGGATGATAGTTGAGGGGTGTTTTTCTGACTGGAACTCTGTGAGGTCCCACAGGGTTCAGTGTTGGGGCCCTTGCTCATGTAAATGGTTTATATAAATGATTTGGACTTGAATGTCGGAGTGTTAGTAAGTTCCGAGATGATGCAGAATTTGGGGGTGATAAATAGTGAGGAGGATAGTCTTAGACAACAACAGGATATAGATGGGCTGGTCAGATGGAATGTTCAGTGTCAAATGGAATTCAATATAGATAAATATGAGACGATACAAACAAGGCAAGGGAATACAGGATGATTTAATATAACCCTGGGAAGCACCAAGGATCAGAGGCATATGTCTATATGTCCCTTAAGTATTAGGACAGATAGATAAAGTGGTTAGGAAAGCATATGAGATATGTGTTTATTAGTCAAGGCATAGAGTTTAAGAGCAGGGACCTTATGCTGAAACTGTAGAAAATGTTAGTCAGGCCATAGCTAGAGTATTGTGTTCTGTTCTGAAATCCATTTTATAGGAAGGATGTGACAGCGCAGGAAAGAGTGCAGAGCAGATTTACCAGGATGTTGCCTGGACTGGAAAGTTTCAGTTAAGAAGACTGGGGTTGTTTTCCTTAGTGCAGAAGAGATTAAGTGGGTTATGATTGAGATGTATAAAATTATGAGGGGCATAGATAGGGTAAATAGAAAAACTATTCCCCTCGATGGCACGATCAATGACCAGGGCAAGTAGATTTAAGGTAAGAAGCAGAAGGTTTAGAAGAGCCATGAAGAAAAACTTTTTCATCCAGAGGATTCGAATCTAGAACTCACTGCCTGTAAGAGTGGTAGAGGCAAAAAACCCTGATAACATTTAAGGATGTGCACTTTCAGTGTAAAGGCATATAGCCTATGGGACAAGTGCTGAAAAATGGGTGTACATTAGTTAGATGGTTGTTTTTGACCAGCGTGGATGCAATCGGCTAAAAGGCCTCTTCTGTCTGTAGATTCTTATGACAATGACTCTAATCTGATGATTCATATTGCACATTGAGAAAAAAACAGATGGTGTCAGAGACAGGAGTGGAGAATACACATCAGAGGATGCAATGCTCCCCAAGAACTGCACGGTTTAATGCTGTATTTCAAGGGCTGTAGATGAAGAGGAGAATCATCGAGCAAAAACAGAAATGTGCAATGGAGTGATCGGTTTCCAAGTACATGACTATGACCACAGAGCGAACGGAAGATTCCACTTCAAGCGTAGATGAGTTGACATTACAAGCTATTGAGGTTTTGTTTTTCCATGTACATATTGGCTTGTAATGCGCAATCAAGCACTCTAATTAAATTCAGGTCAAACATTTACTATCACATTCTTAAGGATACACAGCATGTCAGTTGGTTGAACTGTTGTGATTCATGTGGTGAAGATATACCAGCATTGCTGCTAGGTGGGTTGTATTATAATCCCAGCTGATATTAGTACTGGACAAGTCAAATCCTAGGGTGAAACTATTAAACCTTAACATTTGTTTTTTTAATAAACCATGGAGGTTACTGAACACATATACACAAGAGACTGCCAATGTACTTACAAAGAATAAAACATCTGTTAAATAAGGAAAAAATGAACTATATTACACAAGATAAAACAAAAGGTTGTAAATAATTCACGATAGACATAACAAGGGATTCTAATTATCACTATTCCTTTCATCCCACCAATTACAAAGACTAAAACCTTACCCAGTCTGGCTGCTAGACCCACAGCAATGTGGTTGACTCTTTAAACACTGCTGAAATGGCCTAGCAAGCAAAGATACCTAGGGGTGCAGTTGCATAGTTCCTTGAAAGTGAAGTCGCAGGTAGACAGGGTGGTGAAGAAGACGTTTGGCACACTTGCCTTCATTGGTCAGTGCATTGAATATAGGAATTGGGACATCATATTGGGGCTGTACAAGACATTGGTGAATACTGCATTCAATCTGGTCTCCCTGCTATAGGAAAGATGATGTTGCTAAACTTGAAAGAGTTCAGAAAAAATTTACAAGCATGTTGCTGAGATTAGGCAGTTGGGAGTTCTAGGGAGAGGCTGAATAGACTGGGGCTTTTTTCCCCTGGAGTGGCAGAGGCTGAGGTGTGACCTTATGGAGGTTTATAAAATCATGAGGGGTATGGATAAAATAATTAGTGACCTAGCAGGTCTAGCAGCATCTGCGGAGAGAGAAACAGAGTTAATGTTTCAAGTTCAGTGACCCTTCTTCAGTTCTCTGTTTCTTTCTCCACAGATGCTGCCAGATCTTTTTCTTATACCATAGAATCCCTAGTGTGGAAACAGGCCCTTTGGCCCAACAAGTCCACACTGACCCTCAGAGCATCCTACCCAGATCCATCCCCCTATAACCCACCTAATCTACACATCCCTGAACACTACAGGCAATTTAGCATGGCCAATCCACCTAGCTGGTACATCTTTGGACTGTGGGAGGAAACCAGAGCACCCGGAGGAAACCCACACAGACATGGGGAGAATGTACAAACTTCACACAGACAGTCACCCATGGGTGGAATTGAACCTGGGTTCCTGGCCCTGTGAGGCAGCAGTACTAACAACTGAGCCACCATACCGCCCCATAACACGACGATGGCTGGGAATCGAACCCGGGTCAATTGCTTGGAAGGCAGCTACGTTCAGAACTGTACACCATTGCGGTGACGAATCTGCGAGCTGTCGAAACGTAGCCGGCAGGATCTGAACCTGCGTGGGGAAACCCCAATGGATTTCTAATCCATCATCTTAACCACTCGGCCACGACTACCGGAGTCAATTTCTGTTTTTGTTTCAGATTCCCAGCATCTGCAGTTCTTTGTTTTATTTTAATTGGTGACACTAGGTTGTGGATACTGTTGCATAACAGAAGACAATGATCAAAATCTAGTGTGTCTGGTAGATAGAGTTTACCAGATGAACCTGGAGCTAAGCAAAAAAAAATCACAAGGAAGAATGCTCAAAGTCAAGTATATGGGCTAGATGTACTGACAACATAATGTCTTTGCCTAGATTTTGTAAAGGTGAGATTTGTAGCAGTGATGCAGTGACCAACAGATATTAAAGCAGTCCAAAAGTTAATTGGATTTGTCGACTATTTGGCAAAATTCTTGCCCAATTTGTTGAAGCGTGAAACATTACAGTAACTCATGGCCAAAGTTGTGCAGTGGCATCGGGGTACAGAATAAGAATCAGCATACACTAAAACAATGATGCTGAAATAGTCACGTAAATCTTAAAGTAAATCGTGCAGTCTGATGTCAGCAAGACGGAACTTGGACCAACCTTAATGTAGCAAGACAACCGGTTGTATTTGAAACTACAGTGTAATCGCAAATGGAACAAACTATGCTTAAATTAAGAAAGAGTGCCTCGCCATTGTTTTTGCTTGTGAATATTTTCAGCAATAGCTGTTTGGAAGAGACACGTGCGTCTCTTGCACTTATGCTAACCCTGACAATGGGGATATTAATGGAATGTCCTCCTCCTTCATTCATGTTGGAAAGTGGCAGATCTGCACTAAACTCTTTTCTAGCACAATAGCAGCAGTGAAAATAGTTGAATCCTGAGCAGGACTTTGCAAAAGGAAACTAGGGTGTTAAGTGATTCTATGCAATACACCATATTTAATCCCGGTCTTAATCCTGATTCAGAGCACATGCCACTTGTTGTCTTACTGTCCTGTGGAATTTGGACTGCTTTGTGTCTTTCTTATTCTTTCATTGCACATTTGGCACCATTGAGTTATGGGCGCACAGTGACTCAGTGGTCAGCACTGCGGCCTCACAGCGCCAGGGACCTGCGTTTGATTCCAGCCTTAGAACATAGAACGCAGTACAGGCCCTTCGGCCCTCGATGTTGCACTGACCTGTGAAACCAATCTGAAGCCCATCTAACCTAAACTATTCCATTATCATCCATATGTTTATCCAATGA
>NW_025971518.1:0-10589 GCF_021869965.1 Rhincodon typus
GAGCTGGGTGTGAAGGGACACCCCTTTAGTAGTGATGTCAGTGTGTGTGTCTGTGAGCTGGGTTTGAAGGAACACTCCTTTAGTCTTGATTTCAGTGTCTGTACACCAGGGTCTGAAAGCCCACTCTTTCGAGTGATTTCAGAGTATGGGAGGCACTGATTGAGAAGGAATGTTACTTTACGTGTGAGTCTGTGTTGATTATTTTTTCATCATATTTATTTAACAGACGTGTGCCAAGTTATGTATGACTGATTCCAAGTCTAGTCCCACTGCAGCTCACGTGCATGGATTCTTTACAAACCTCTCTGTAGATGTGGCAGGACTGGTGTAATCATTAGCTCTGACATATATTGCTGAGGAATTCTACAACATAGGGCGATATCAGATTGCGATTCTTCATTGAAATTGAAGGCATAATAATATGCCGACATTTGGCAAGCATACTAAGAGTGAAGCGTCACAGATTGAACCAATTGTAGAGAGCTCTGCAGCTGACTGTGAGACATTCATTGCCATATGGCATGTAAAAGTGCATGTATCTCAGTGTCAGTTCCTCCACATACACAGCAGGTAAAAGACTCCTGTCTGGTGCTTACAGTCTGTGTCTCTCTCACTGTCAGCTCCTGTACAGATACAGTAAGAAACAGTGTGTAAGTGTAAGTGATTGACTCCTGTCTGTTACTGTACAGTCTGTGTGTATCTTAGTGTCATTTCCTGTGGGAGGTGATGGCCTCGCGGTATTATCGCCGGACTGTAAATCTAGAGACCCAGATATTGTACTGGGGACTCGGGTTCAACTCCCACCATGGCAGATTGTGGAATTTGAATTCAATAAAATATCTGGAATTAAGAATCTAATGGTGACCATGAATCCATTGTTGATTGTTGGAAAAACCCATCTGGTTCACCAATGCCCTTTAGGGAGGGAAACTGCCATCCTTACCTCGTCTGGCCTTCATGTGACTCCAGACTCCCAGCAATGTGGTTGGCTCTGGACAATTCGGGATGGGCAATAAATGCTGCCTGGACAGCGATGCTCTCATCCCATTAATGAATTTTTTAAAAAGTGCAAGTGATTGATTCCTGTCTGTTACTGTACAGTCTGTGTGTGTCTCAGTGTCACCTCCTGTACAGATACAGTAACACACTATGTAAATGCAAGTTACTGACTCCTGTCTGGTATTGTACAGTCTGTGTGTGTCTTAGTACAGGTACAGGATAAAGGGGAATGATTCACTCCTTCCTGATACTGAGTGAAGAATCTCCTCATCTCAGTCTTAATAGGCAGCTCTTTATTCCGAGCTTATGACCCTGGCCTAGACTAACCTGCCAGAGGAAAGATCCTCTCAACATTCACCTCATCATGTACTGTGGCTATTTTGTAACTTTAAATGGTATCACCTCTTATTCTGCAAAACTCGCAAAATCTCTCCTCCCAGAACAATCTCACCATCCCAGAGATCAATCTGATGCCCTAGAGATAGTAGGAACTGTCGATGCTGGAGAATCTGAGATAACACAGTGTGGAGCTGGATGAACACAGCAGGCCAGGCAGCAGCAGAGGAGCAGGAAAGCTGTCGTTTCGGGTTGGGACCCTTCTTCAGAAATGGGGGAGGGGAAGGGCTCTGAAATAAATAGAGAGAGCAGGGTGCGGTGATAGCAGGTAGATAGTGGAGCAGATAGGTGGGAGAGAAGACGGACAGGTCAAGGAGGCGGGGATGAGAGGGGGAGCTGGTCTTGGGATGAGGACAGGGGTGGGGAAATTTTGAAGGTAGTAAAGTCCACGTTGGGACTTCCAAGGCGGAATATGAGGTTCTGCTCCTCCAGTTTCCAGGTGGCATTGTTGCAACACTGGAAGAGGCCTAGGAAGGACATGTTGTCCAAGGAGTGGGAGGGGGAGTTGAAGTGGTTCGCGACTGGGAGGTGTTGTCGTTTGTCGCGAACCGAGCGGTGGGCTACCGCTGCCAACATCGAGGACGCTCCGCCCACCGTTGACGCCGCTCCGCTCACCGCCCCTACAGCCAGCAGCCCTGCTGGGTCTTCACCTTCCCCCCCAGACCCCACCCCCCCTCACTGAGGACGAACGGTCAGTCCTCAGTAAAGGGCACAACTTTATCCCCCTCCACCCGAACATCAACGAATACCGCTCACGCCTGGACGTTGTACAGTTTTTCCGCTGCCTCTGCCTCCGCGTTTACTTCTTTAATCGTGAGCCTAACCCTCCCTCTACTGACCCTTCTCCTGCCTCCAACACACCCCCTCCTCCTGGACACCACCCCAAGGCCTCCTACCCTCCCCCGACCTCTTCATCTCCAACTGCCGTCGAGATATCAATCGCCTCAACCTCTCCACCCCTCCAACCTCTCCCCCGCAGAACATGCAGCCTCTGCTCCAATCCCAACCTCACCATAAAACCCGCGGACAAGGGAGGCGCAGTTGTGGTATGGCACACTGACCTCTACATTGCCGAGGCCAGGCGCCAACTCTCTGACACCTCCTCCTACCGCCCCCTTGATCATGATCCTACCCCCGACCACCAAAACATCATCTCCCAAACCATCCACAACCTCATCACCTCAGGTGACCTCCCACCCACAGCCTCCAACCTCATTGTTCCCTAACCCCGCACCGCCCGTTTCTATCTCCTTCCCAAAATCCATAAACCCGACTGCCCTGGCTGACCCATTGTTTCCGCCTGCTCCTGCCCCACCAACTTATCTCCAATTATCTCGAGTCTACTTTCTCCCCCTGGACCAGGAACTCCCCACCTACGTCCGGGACACCACCCACGCCCTCCACTTCCTCCAAAACTTCCGATTCCCTGGTCCTCAACACCTCATCTTCACCATGGACGTCCAGTCCCTATATACTTGCATTCCCCATGCAGATGGCCTAAAAGCCTTCGACTTCTTCCTTGCCCGCAGGCCCAACCAGTCCCCCTCCACTGATACCCTTATCTGCCAAACCAAACTTGTCCTTACCCTTAACAAATTCTCCTTCAATTCCTCCCACTTCCTACAGACCAAAGGGGTGGCCATGGGTACCCGCATGGGCCCAAGCTATGCCTGCCTCTTTGTAGGTTACGTGGAACAATCCCTCTTCCGTACCTACACTGGCCCTAAACCCCACCTCTTCCTCCGTTACATTGATGACTGTATCGGCGCCGCCTCGTGCTCCCACGAGGAGCTCGAACAGTTCATCCACTTCACCAACACCTTCCACCCCAACCTTAAGTTCACCTGGACCATCTCTGATACCTCTCTCTCCTTCCTGGACCTCTCTGTCTCCATCTCTGGTGACCACCTCGAAACTGATATCTATTTCAAGCCTACTAACTCCCACAGCTACCTAAACTACACCTCCTCTCACCAACTTTCCTGCAAGAATGCTATCCCCTATTCTCAATTCCTTCGCCTCTGCCGCATCTGTTCCCAAGATGAGGCGTTCCACTCCCGGACATCCGAGATGTCCTCGTTTTTCAAGGACCGCAATTTCCCCTCCTCAGTGGTCGAAAACGCCCTCGACCGCATCTCTCGCGTTTCCCACACCTCAGCCCTCACACCCCCTCCCCGCAATAACAACAAAAACAGAATCCCCCTTGTCCTCCTGTATCACCCCATTAACCTCCATCATTCTCCGCCACTTCTGCCACCTGCAATCTGACCCCACAACCAAAGATATATTTTCCTCCCCATCCTTATCTGCCTTCTGGAGGGACCGCTCTCTCTGCGACTCCCTCAACCGCTCCACACTCCCCACTAGCCCCACCACCCCCGGCACCTTTCCCTGCAACCGCAGGAGGTGCTACACCTGCCCCTACACCTTCCACCTCACCTCCATCCCAGGCCCCAAAAAAACCTTCCATATTACACAGATGTTCACCTGCACATCTGCTAATGTGGTCTATTGTACTCGCTGTTCCCGATGTGGCCTCCTCTACATCGGGGAGACAAAGACGAGGCTCGGAGACCGCTTTGTGGAACACCTACGCTCGGTTCGCGACAAACGACTACACCTCCCAGTTGCGAACCACTTCAACTCTCCCTCCCACTCCCTGGACAACATGTCCATCCTGGGCCTCCTCCAGTGTCACAACGATGCCACCCGGAAACTGGAGGAGCAGCACCTCATGTTCTGCCTTGGGAGCCTACAACCCAATGGTCTCAATATGGCCTTTACGACCTTCAAAATCTCCCACCCCCAACCTCATCCCAAGACCAGACCGCCCCCGCTCCCCCATCCCTACCTCCTTGACCTGTCTGACTTCTCTTCCACCATCTACTCCTCCCACCTCACTGACCAACCCCACTCCCACTTCCTCCCTACACTCGCCTTTACTAGCTTCATCCCTGCCTCCTTGACCTGTCCGTCTTCTCTCCCATCCTATCCGCTCCACTATCTACCTGCTATCACCGCACCCCGCTCTCTCTATTTATTTCAGAGACCCCTTCCCCTCCCCCATTTCTGAAGAAGGGTCCCGATCCGAAACGTCAGCTTTCCCGTTCCTCCGATGCTGCCTGGCCTGCTGTGTTCCTCCAGCTCCACACCTTTTAATCTGATGTCCTACTTCTGTTTCACCCTGTTTATGGCAACCATACTTTTCCTTAGATAGGGAAACCAACCCTGTACGTTATACACCTTGTGCAGTCTCACTAGGGCTCCATACAGCTGCAAGACTTAATGTGGATGCTTGTGGATAGCTCAAGTGTAGTCAATGAGACTGGTGAGCAACAGACACTGGTTACTGTGGTGACATTAGGACAATAACTGAGAGCTGTGTGTTAAATATTCCTGCATACAAGGTGTTCAGGAAAGATACTAAAGGAAGAAAAGGAAGACGGGTGGAACTATCAACATCCTGGAGTTATCTTTGACCAGAAACTCAACTGGACTCACCATATAAACACAGCGGCTACAAGAGCAGCTCAGAGACTAGGAATACTGCAGCGAGTAACACACTTCCTGACTCTTCAAAGTCTATCCCACCATCTACAAGGCACAAGTCAGGAGTGTGATGGGATACTCCCCACTTGCCCTGGATGGGTGCAGCCCCAACAACACTCAAGGAGCTTGACATCATCCAGGACAAAGCAGCCCCCGCTCGATTGGCACCACATCCACAAACATCCCACTCCCCCCCCAACCACCGACGCTCAGTCACAGCAGTGTGTACCATCTACAAGATGCGCTGCAGAAATTCACCAAAGATCCTCAGGCAGCACTTTCCAAACCCATGGCTACTTCCATCCAGAAGGACAAGGCCAGCTGATACATGGGAACATGACCCCCTGCAAGTTCCCCTCCGAGCCACTCACCATCCTGACTTGGAAATATATTGCCGTTCCTTAACTGTCGCAGGGTCAAAATCCTGGAATTCCCTCCTTAAGGGCATTGTGGGTCAGGTGGACTGCAGCAGTTCATAAAGGCAGCTCACAAGCACCTTCTCAAAGGGGCAATTAGGGATGGACAATAAACGCTGGCCCAGCCAGCAACGCCCACATCCCACAAATGAATAAAAGATTGTATTGAATAAGGTGAGCATTGCCAGGCTAGAGAAAGAGGACATTGCAGGGGGTTCAATAACAGAGTCAACTGAGATCTCAGGAATAAGACAGGTGCAATTTCATTGCTTGGTGGCACTTAGTCCTGGGAAAGACGTAGAGGAACAAACTTGTGAGTAAATTACAGAGTGGGATAGACATTATAGAGTAGTCATAAGGGAGGATCT
Source organism: Rhincodon typus (assembly GCF_021869965.1). NCBI lineage: Eukaryota > Metazoa > Chordata > Chondrichthyes > Orectolobiformes > Rhincodontidae > Rhincodon > Rhincodon typus. The sequence continues at coordinate 5,729 of NW_025971518.1, forward strand.
TAATTATCTGATTATAGACTGGGATAGTGTAAAGAGCAGAGAGGGGCAAGTGTTTTTAGACTGTGCACAGGAGAATTTCTGACGCCAATATATATCCGCTCCAACAAGCAAGGAGGCATTGCTAGACCTGGTGCTTAGGAATGAGCTGGGTCAAATAGACCAAGTGTCATTGAGGCAGGAACATTTAGGCAATGGTGATCACAGTATCAAAAGGTTTAGGATGGCGGCGAAAAAGGACACAGAACAATCTAGAGTAAGAGAGCCAACTTCAATTGCTGGCGGAGGGGGTAGATGTTTGTAGATGTGGTGTCCTGGATGGTGTCAAGCTTCTTGAGTGTTGTTGGAGCTGCCCCGATCCAGGGCAAGTGGGGAGTATTCCATCCCACTCCTGACTTGTGCCTTGTAAATGGTGGGACAGGCTTTGGGTGGAGTCAGGAGGTGAGTTACTTGCTGCAGGATTTCCTTGCTTCTGACCTGCTCGTGCAGCCGCTGTATTCATAAAGTTAGGTCAGTTCAGTTTCTGGTCAAAATTGTCAATGTTACATCTTTGTTCAAAAAAAGGGTGTCAAAATAAGCCCAGTCTGAGAGAGTGATCTCAGTGATGGGAAGAAATGGCCATTTAGAACAAAATTAATGGTTACTTGGGCGAATAAAGGAAACAGAGGAAAAAGGGTCAACAGCTAGTAAGGTAGAATCAAAACAGAAGAGTTTGTTTTGGGAGTTAGTATAATTAGTTAATTAACTAAATTAGTTTATAAATGATTTAGATGAGAATATAGAAGGCACATAAGTTTGCAGATGACGCCAAGATTGGTAGTATAGTGGACAGTGAAGAAGGTTATTTAAGATTACAAAGGGATCTTGATCAATTGGGTCAATGGGCTGAGAAGTGGCTGATGGAGTTTAATTTGGATAAATACAAGAATCATAGAATCCCTACAGTGTGGAAACAGGCCCTACGGCCCAACAAGTCCACACCGAACCTCAGAGCATCCCACCCAGACCCATCCCCCTATAACCCACCTAATCTACACCTCCCTGAACACTACGGGCAATTTAGCATGACCAATCGCCTAAGCTGCACATCTTTGGACTGTGGGAGGAAACCGGAGCACCCGGAGGAAACCCATGCAGACACGGGGAGAACGTGCAAACTCCACACAGACAGTCGCCTGAGCTGGAATCGAACTCGGGTCCTGAGGCAGCAGTGCTAATCACTGTGCTACCATACCGCCCAAAGGTATTACATTTTGGTAAAACAAATACTTAACAGTAGGGTCCTGGGTAGTGCTGTAAAACAGAGACCTGGAGGGTTCAGGTACATAATTCTTTGAAGTTTGTGTCACATGTAGACAGGGTAGTTAAGAAGCACACTTGTCTTCACTGCTTTGAGTGTAGGAGTTGGGATGTCATGTTGAGGTTGTACAGGATATTGGTGAGGCCTCTTCTGGAGCACTGTGTCCAGTTCTGGTCTGCCTGTTATAGGAAGAATATTATTAACCCGGACAGGGCTCAGAAGAGATTTACCAGGATGTTGCCGGGAATGGAGGGTTTGAGTTATAAGGAGAGGCTGGATAGGCTGGGACTTTTTTCACTGGGGTGTAGGAGGTTGAGGGGTGACCTTAGAGAGGTTTATAAAATCATGAGGGTTATAGATAAGGTGAATGGCAGGTGTCCTTTCTCTAGGATTGGGCATTTCAAGACTAGGGGGCATATTTTTAAGGTGTGAGGAGAAAGATTTAAAAAAGAGACGAGGGGCAACTTTTTTTACACAGAATGTGGTTCATATGTGGAATGAACTCCCAGAAGAAGTGATGGGTGCAGGTAAAATTATAACATTAAGACATTTGAATAAATACATGAGTGGGAAAGGTTTGGAGGGATACGGGCCAAGCATAGGCAGGTGGGACTAGCTTAGTTTGGGATTATGGTCGGCATGGGCTGGTTGGACCGAAGGGTCTGTTTCCGTGCTCTATGACTCTCTAATAAAAGCATTCAGTGATGTCTGAAAAGATTGCAAAATGTATTTGATCAGGGAAGGCAACATGATAATTGAATCAAGTGGCACTGACGAAGGTTCTCTGGTTTTCATTTACAGTGTGGTTGCTGTGAGAAATTAATTGGAATTGCAATTACAGGGGGAAAGTGCTGTAATGTATGCTGTCAATAGCAGATTCCAGCAGTTACGACAGGAGAAATCCGTGGAAGCCATTGAGAATTCAGCACATTTACAAGTGGAGTGAAGGAAGCCCACTAGCATTACTTGCTTGGTTCAGCTGAGAAATCTCGGAGCTTAAAGAAAGCCCAAGTGTTGTGTCAACTTAGTTAAATAAAATACAAATACTGCGGATGCTGGAAATCTGAAGTAAAAACAGAAAATGCTGGAGAAACTCTAAAGAAAGAAGAGTCTTATTGGACTGAAAACATTCATTCTGTTTCTCTCTCCACAGATACTGCCTGAGTTTCTCCAGCATTTTCTGTTTTAACTCCACCAAAGTGACAATGTCCTTTTGGAGTTCCATACTGTCCTCACAGTTTACAATGCTTCCCCTACATTGAGAACATTCTTCCTGTTTCTAGCCTGTCCGGTCCCATATGTTTCTATGAGATTCCCCACTCATTCTTCCAAATCCCAGTGAGTATAAGCCCAGTCGATCCAGTCTTTCCTCATATGTCAGTTCTGCTATACCGAGAATCAGTCTGGTGAACCTTTGTTGGACTCCCTCATAAACAAAATGTCCTTCTTCAGACTAGGAGACCAAAACTGCACACAGTACTCAAGCTATGGCCTCACCAAGGCTCTGTATAACTGCAGCAAGATACCCCTACTCCTATACTCAAATCCTGTCACTATGAAGGTCATAATGAGAGGATGTCTCCATGTTGCTACTGTCCCTGTTGTGCCATTAGCTATGACTTTTCTCAACTGTGTGAAACTGGCTCCCTGCTAAGCTTCTGTTTACAACCAGTTTAGCACATGGGCATGATATTTTAAATTCATTAGTACTGTGCCACTTAACCTGAAGACAATAAAACTCATGGCCATCCACACTCATCTACACGAACATTCCTTGAAAGATCTGTTTTGGTCACTATGCCCACTAATCTTTAAGAACAGTATGTTCAACACATCATCCTGCACTGGTTAACACACCTCCCTAGGGGAACAGACAGCCCGGTGTGTGTAAACAGGGAGGGGGTGGGTGAAGGGGTTAATCCCCCTCCGATAGGGGAACAGACTGCTCGGTGTGTGTAAATGGGGGAGGGGTGGGTGAGAGGGTTAATCCCCCTACGATAGGGGAACAGACTGCCCGGTATGTGTAAATGGGGAGGGGGTGAGTGAGAGGGTTAATCCCCCTCTGATAGGGGAACAGACTGCCCGGTGTGTGTAAATGGGGGAGGGGGGTGAGAAGGTTAATCCCCCTCTAATAGGGGATCATTGTGCTGTGTGTGTGCCTGTGGGGTGCAGAGGGTGAGAGGGTTAACAATTTGCATTGGGAGACACACTGCTCTCATTTTGCCAAAGCTTTGATGAGTTGGACAATTTTGTCAGGAATGCACATTGTGTGTGGATTGCAGTTGATGTCCTGCTGAGATTTCCTGATCTCCCTGTCCCGAGACCAGAGGTGCGCGGGAGGACCGTCGGAGTTGGTGCACTCTCTTCCCAGCTTCAAGAACCTGCGGCGAGCACCGCAGATTCTGGGCAACAGCTTGGTGTCTGGATTCAGCACTGTGAGACTCTTGCCAAGATCTCCCCTTTGAAACTGCAGTCCTCCCTCTTGTTTTCCTTCAGAAATTAACCTCTGATATCTCTCTCTCTCCACCCTATTTATCTCTCACTGCCTAGAGGTTTGGAGGGCAGTGCAGACTGATGCCCGATGTCTTTCTGATTTTGAGTGGGATTCTCCTGGGTTGCGTCTCTGATGCTGTGCGGGCACCTGATCCTGCTTCCCTTGGCACTGGCCGCGATGGGGGACTGCGAGGGCTCTCGGGTCTGGGGTGGGCTGGAGGGGGCGTCGCGGTGCATGGCCAGCTCTGACCTCTCCTGGGAGGGTGCAGCTGTGCCAGGCTGGGTTCCCTCTGTCCCTCTCGGTGGCTCCAGGTCTCGGAAGGAGCGCTCGATCTCCAGGACACGCCACGTGGAGCTGCTGGTGGTGGCAGATTTCAGTCTGTACCAGACGCTGGGCTCCGATATCCGCGAGTACCTGCTGGTGCTGTTCGCTGCGGCTGACCGTCTTTATCGCCACCCGTCCCTGGCCAGCGACGTGCGGCTGGCCGTGACCAGGATCCTGGTGATGCAGCACAGCAGCGAGGGCCCTGAGGTCCTGCAGGAAGCCCAGCAGACCCTGCACAACTTCTGTGAATGGCAGAGGCAGATACGTGCAAGGCCAGAGTGGGCAGGCGAGAAATACGATGCAGCCGTGCTCCTGACACGAGAGGTAGGGACCGTCGTACTGACCACGCACACTCACACACACACACGCACACACTCACACACACAAACGCGCGCGCACACACACACACACATACACACACACACGCACTCATACACACACACACACATGCATACACGCACACACACACAGGCACACAAACGCACACACTCACACACACACACACACACTCACATGCACACACTCACACACACACACACACACTCACACACACATACACACACACACTCACACACACATAAACACACACTTGCATACACACGCACATACACAAACACACACACACTCACACATATACACACACAAATGCACACACCCTCACACGCACACACACACTCATACACACACACACTCGCACATACACACACACTTGCATACACACACACACAAACACACACACACACACA
>NW_025971519.1:0-10589 GCF_021869965.1 Rhincodon typus
AGGAACAGCAACTCATATTCCGCTTGGGAACCCTGCAGCCCAATGGTATCAATGTGGATTTCACAAGTTTCAAAATCTCCCCTCCCCCTACTGCATCCCAAAACCAGTCCAGCTCGTCCCTGCCTCCCTAACCTGTTCTTCCTCCCACCTATCCCCTACTCTCACCTCAAGCCGCACCTCCATCTCCTACCGACCAACCTCATCCCGCCCCCTTGACCTGTCCGTCCTCCCTGGACTGACCTATCCCCTCTCTAACTCCCCACCTACACTCACCTTTACTGGCTCCATCCCCGCCTCTTTGACCGGTCTGTCTCCTCTCCACCTATCCTCTCCTCCATCCCTCTTCTATCTGCCTCCCACTCTCTCCCTATTTATTTCAAAACCCCCTTCCCCTCCCCCATTTCTGAAGAAGGGTCTAGGCCCGAAACGTCAGCCTCTCTGCTCCTCTGATGCTGCTTGGCCTGCTGTGTTCATCCAGCTCTACACCTTGTTATCTCAGATTCTCCAGCATCTGCAGTTCCCATCTGCAGTTCCTACTATCTCTGATGCAAACACTAGAGGGTAGGATAGGTGTGTCGAGCTGTACCATACCATGTAGTATGTTTTTTTAGCTGGTGGGGAGAAGGGCGGACTGGAATCGCAGTGATTGACAACACCGTGTGAGTTAACTCATCAGTTTCGACAGGGCACTCGGTCAGTTTCAGCGCCGCAGGATCAATGGCGACAGCGAGCTCGGCATCAGCCGGCACCAGAGCCGTGGCTAAAGCCGGTCAGTTCCTATCGTGCCGGCGTATCCTGAGCGCCCAGTCGGTGCCGGGGTTCCGCCGCCTGAGCGCGGTCAAAGCCAGCGGCCGTAACCGGTCCCGGAACACGCCGGTGCCGGAGACGGATAGGTCGGTGCCTCTGGTCAGTCACCACCGGGCCACCCGCTCGCTCGTCTACCGGGACGTCAAGCTGTTCCTGAACGAGATCGGTGCCGATCCCAGGGAAGCCCGGTACTGGCTCACCCAGTTCCAGAACGCCAGCAGCAACGGCAACAATAAACTCTTCGCTGTGGTAGAGGTGAGAGCTGGAGCTATTAACCCTCAACAAAACACATTGTCCGGCTGCTGCTCACTTGTGTAAATCATCTCCCAGGCTCAATACGCTTCAGCCGGCTTTTGTTGGGGTTTTTTTTTGTTGTTTTGTTTCGTTGACTTCCAGGGTCGGTATTCAATGTGCAACTAAAGTTGGGAAACTCCTGTCTTGCATTTAAACTTAGCCCTGCAGCCAAGCCCAAATTATTTTTCGCTGATGCTCATGCGGCCAAAATAATTAAGTGTTGTCAGCTCAACACTTTCCAATGAGTTCTGAAACCCGCGCAAGTACTGTTTGTAATAAAAACAGAAAGCTGCTGGAAATCAGAAAAGGAAAACCAGAAATTTGCTGGAAAAGCACAGCATCGGTGGAGAGAAATCAGAGTTAATGTTTCGGGTTGAGTGACCCTTCCTCAGAACATTTTTTTAAAATTTTATTTGTACTTAATTTTATTTTTTAAATTGTTCAGTCATACTTAACCAGGTCAGCTTTTGACAGGTTGAGGGGAAACTAGCTCTCCGCAGTGTGGTAATGATTCTGCTACTGAGTACTATTGCATCACGACTGGGAAACTCTCAGTTGCAAATGAAACCCCTGAACTCAACGAGGATTAGAATGACAGCTCTGTTACTGAAGAAAACTGTTCCTCTTCTATATTGCTCTTTACCGATGAAACCATATTAAAAATGGCATGAACCAGAGCAGAAAATGCAAACCTTTTTTTCTGTTAACACATTTGACTATTGGTAGAATCGTAAGGTTGTGCTGTATTTTAAGATAGGATAGTAAATTAAGTTTGTGCTATCCTTTTCTTTAATTAAAACCACTACTAATTTACTCATGTTACTAACTAAATAATTAACAAGGTGCTGTCCTTTTCTTAATCTCTGGGAACACTGGCTGTAAACAGTGTTGCCAACTGTGATTACATGTATTCCTGGAGGCTTGATGACATGACTTTAATCAGAAGCTATCATATGATGTGCCAACTAGGAAGCAAGAAAGACTCTACTCCATATGGATGATGCTTAACATCTTCTCCTCAATTTTCAATATTTTTGTATCTGGTGAAGAGACGTGTTCAAAAAAGTGACTTGTTTTTAAATGTCCCAGTGTATTTTTTTCTTCAGAGATGCACACTGTAACATCCTGATAATTGCTCGTTAAACCTTCGAGATTCCAGATCAGTCCTGGAAGTTGACAATCCTAGCTGTAGATGTGAAATGAATATGGGCACAAGGCTCCAGGACAACATTATCCTTGATTTCACAGCCAAATGCAGTAACATTCAAATACATTATAGTATGGATAAACTACCTGGATCTGTTAGGCATATGCAGTGTTGAATGTGTTTCTGAGTTGAGTATTAAGGCTGTAAAGGCACATTATTCAGGGCCTGTGGAAAGATCTGCGATTGATGCTGTCAATGGCTACAAGAAGTGGGAAGCTGGATTCAGTTCATGGCAACAACAGCCCTCAATATGCGGAGAACAAAATTTACCACTGCGTACTGAAGTATATTGTTTATTCAGGAAAGTTAACAATGTTAGCATGTGACTTTGAATTCAAGAATGCTCAAATCACCAAACAGTTCAGGATTTGATTTATTTAGTGGTTGTTGATTTCCTCATCCGCCTCCACAGATTTTACACCCATTTGAATAATTTACACAGTCATGACCTTTCACATTCATGAAATTAAGGCAATAATTCACCTTCATTAGTATAGAAATAATCAAAATGTTACATCTGGAGCACTAATCCCAATGTGTGCAGTAGTTCTCAAAATGGAAAATTGTGGAAGGCGCTGGGGCGGCACTGCGGCTCAGTGGTTAGCACTGCTGCCTCACAGCGCCAGGGACCTGGGTTCAATTACACCCTTGGGCGACTGTCTGTGTGGAGTTTGCACATTCTTCCTATGTCTCCAGGTGCTCCAGTTTCCTCCCACAATCCAAAGATGTGCAGGCTAGGTGAATTGGCCATGCTAAATTGCCCGTAATGTTCAGGCATGTGTAGATTAGGTGGGTTATAGGAGATGGGTCTGGATGGGGTGCTCTGAGGATAAGTATGGACTTGTTGGGCCAAAGGGCCTGTTTCCACACTGTAGGGATTCTGTGATGTATAATATAGAGACCTGAATTTCCAATATACATTCGAAGTTAAGGATATACACTGGAAATGCAAGAAATTATCCCTACATTGTAAAACACTTCCTTTACTTAATGAAGGGATTTCCAACCCACAGACCATCTACTACCTGGAGCATTTCAGACAACCTGGTATCTGCTTCACTGGTAGACAAATTTACAATGAATTCATAAGTGAACTAATTATATAATCTTACATGAGAAGGTTCATAGGCCAGGAACAAAAAAAGATGTAAAGTGAAATTTACTGCTTTTTTGGAGCGAGGGAAAGAGAGCTGTGAGAGGAGGAAACCACAGGTGAAAGTGAACTCACACCTGACTATCACTCTCATGTGAAGTCCACCAAGACCAGCTCAGATTGTGCCCCATCAGAGGTGACCCATGTACAGCATTAATTAAAACTAACACCTTAGCTTAGGTGATCGTGAACTGGGTTGTCGTTTTAAGGCAAAAATCGACTTTATTATTAAGCTTTTCTGCTTGACACATCTTAACAGTCATTCTATGAGTTGCTTATATTAAATGATCAATTTATTGCTTTTGAATTTTCTTAAAGTTCATGATTACTGTTGCAGCAACCCTCATCTTTCCCAAATTTGCTCACCAGGCCCTCAACAAAGAGGAAAAATTGGAATGTTGCCTCCCTGATATAAAAAGGTTGGCCACCTCTGTCTTAATGTACACATTTAATGTAACACCATAGATAAATAAATACTCAACAGAATGTTAAGGGAATTGAGAGTAAGGAAGGGTTAAGTTATCATCCAGCAGTGAGATTGAAGTTTAACCATTGATCCTCTGAAGAATGAGAGAGTTTCCTCTCTTGCACATCAGTCTAGAATGTGTTACTTTGGATAACTTTCTAAACGTTCTTTTCAACACTTCTCATAATCAGAGAAAAGTTAATGGTCTTTTAAAACTTGTTTTTTTTTTATTTGATGGTTAAGGCCAGGAATAGATAATACCTTTTTAGATACAAAATGATATGATTTTGCAAACAGTGACACTACACCATGTGATATGACAAGAAGGGAGTACATTGACCAATACATATTGAATTTTGGGATTCTGCTGGATAGGCTTGAAGCAAATACAATCAGAATTTCTTAAACTACGCACTTATTGATCATTGTTAACTTTTTTTTGAGGACAACAAACTCTTCAGTTACACACACAAGACATTCTTAGAAATCATACACTGAGAAGCATGTCTTTCTTCCTGATGACAACTTTAATCAATTCACAATCTAATGCAGCAAGTCATGGATTTGCATTGTGAATAAAGAAAGTTCCAAGCACTTTCTTTCAACTACAAGACAGTACGTTTCATGAAATACAATACAAATTTGTAACAAAATGGAGGATTGGTATATCCAATGAATGCATTATGATTGCAAAGCATCAACTTTTTAACATATGTCTTAAAAAATTCATGAAATGTAGGCATTTCTGGTTCGGTCTTTTTTTTTTACCCATACCTAACTGCCCTCAAAGGTGATGGTGATCTGCTTCTTGAACTGTTGTAGTGCCTGTCATGTAGATACACATGCAATGCTGCTTAACCCAGTCAGAAGTCACATGACACCAGGTTATAGTCCAACAGGTTTATTTGAAATCACAAGCTTTCGAAGTATAGCCCTTCGTCAGGTGAAGTGAGAGAGAAGCACACAGACACAGAATTTATAGGCAGATAGATCAAGGGCAGAGAGGTCAAAAGATCATACAAATGGTGTGTGGAGTGTTGAATAATAAGTCTCTGCAGGTGACCAAAAGTGTCAGACAGTGAGTAAAGTGTCAACACTGAACATCAAGCTATAATCTGATTAAATGAGGCAGAGAGATAATTACAAAAAATTAAAAATAAGGTGGTGCTGGAGACAAACCAAAGGACTGGAATGACATGATAGGTATTCGAGTCGCATGCCAAGAGTCTAACCAAAGTAATAAGTAATTCAAAACTGTACAAACTAATTAAGGTAGAGAGATAATAACAATTTATCCAGGTGATAATGTCAAAACAGGACAGTAAGGAAGATTTCACAGATATTGAACAGTGTGGTGGGTCCACATGTAGTACAAAACAAACCCAAGATCACGGTTGAGGCCGTTCTCATGGGTATGGAATTTGATTATCAGTTTCTGCTTGGTGATTCTGTGTTGTTGTGTATCTTGAAGGCCGCCTTGGAGGATGCTTACCTCGAGTTCAGAGGCTGAATGTCCTTGACCACTGAAGTGTTCCCTGACTGGGAGGGAACACTCCTGTCTGGCGATTGTTACATGGTGTCCATTCATCCGTTATTTAACCCAATGACAGTGAAGAAATGTTTATATACTTCCAAGTCAGAATGGTGTGTGGCTTGCAGGTGAGGGTGTTCTTATGCATCTGCTGCCCTTGTCCTCCCAAATGATGAGGGCTCATATATCTGGAAGGTGCAGCCTAAAGGAGCCTTAGTGAATTGCTGTGGTGATCTTATAGATGGCACACATTGTTGCCATTGTGCATTAATGGTGAAGGGAGTAAATGTTTAATGTGGTGCATGTGGCACCAGTCAAGTAGGCTGCTTTGTCCTGGATGCGCTGCGCTTCATGTGTGTTGATGGAGCTGTATTCATGCAGGCAAGTGGGGAATATTCTATCACACTCGTAACTCATGCTTTCTAGTTTTTGTATAAATGTAAGGTCTAGAAATAGGTACTCAAGCCAAAACTGCAGCTGTGGTAAATAGTCAGCTATCAAGGTGATGTGAACACAGAAAATGCTGCAGAAACTGAGCAGGTCTTGCAGCATCTGTAGAGACAGAAACTTCGGGATTCTGAAGAGGAGTCATACTGGACTCGAAATGTGAACGCTCTCTCTGTCTCTCTCCATAGTTGCTGCCAGACCTGCTCACTTTCTCCAGTCTGTGTTTGTTTCAGATTTCCAGCATCTGGAGTACTTTGCTTTCACTTACCAAGTTGATGTGGTAGGATTCCCTTGTTACTTAATCATTTCTGTTTGTTACAGCTGCTTTGAATATTAAATAATAATTCTTAAGTGAGATAAGATAAGTGGTTGAATGATGATAACCTCAAGATGATGGTGTTGTAGTGCTTATGAATCAGTGGAATAATTTAGCAACCAAAGCTGCTAAACAAAAACCCACTTTCCCAGGAAGTAGTATGAATGCAGAAGCATTTGCTGCACTAACTAAAATTCTGCTTGTCTCCATTCTGCAACAGCCTAGCAAATTAAAATTAGTTAACAATACTTTGGAGTGAGTATTATTCAGATAAGCCTAAATAATTGATCACAGCAGAATACTGATTTGTAAGACATGCAGAATAAGAGTGAAGGTTTAAAAACAAAAGCTGGAATTCAGCAATGAAAGCCTACCTGCTGATAAATAATGAAATAGATTGCGAAGGAGGCAAGTTCAATCGAATCATACAGGAGTGTATTGGAACATTATTTGAAGCAGAACTTTCTACAGAGTTACAGATAGAAGGTGGGAGAGTGAGCACTGAGTGGAGTTACTCTTTTATGTAAAGACTCCATCCCATTCTCTCAGTTCCTCTGTCTCAGTCACATACGTTCAGATGAGGCCAACTTCGACGGGGCCCTCAACTGGGTCTGACTTACCTCCTGCATTTGGCCCTCATCCCCTGTCTTCCCGCCCACAACAGCGATAGGGTGCCCCTTGTCCTTACCTATCATCCCACCAGCATCCACGTCCAGAAGATCATCAGCCGCCGTTTCCGCCACCTCCAGCGAGATGCCACCACCAGACACATATTCCCTTCCCCTCCCTTGTCTGACTTTTGCAGGGACCGTTACCTCCAGGACACCCTGGTCCACTCTTCCTTCACTTCCAATAACTCCCCAACAGCCCCACGGCACCTCCCCCTGTAACCACTGAAGGTGTAACACCTGCCCATTTAACTCTTCCCTCCCCAGTATCTAAGGGCCTAAACATACCTTCCAGGTGACCTGTACTTCCCACAATCTAGCCTACTGCATTCGCTGCTCACAATGTGGTCTCCTCTACATTGGGGAAACGAAGCATAGACTGGGTGACTGCTTCACAGAGCATCTACGTTCTGCCTGCAAAATACACCCTGATCTTCCCATTGCCTGCTGCTTTAACACACCACCCTGTTCCCTGGCCAACATCTCTGTCTCAGGCTTGCTGCAGTGTTCCAGCAAAGCTCAGTGCAAGCTAAAAGGATAACACCTCATTATCTGCTTGAGGACCCCGCAGCCCTCCAGACTCAATATCGAGTTCAATAATTTTAGGGCCTGAACTACCCCCATCCTAGGCCTCCATACAATAGGCCTTGTTTTCAAAGTCTGCCATTACACACTACCTGTTGTTACCCACTAACAGTGTTCATTAACAGCTATTCACCCTCCCAATCAGATCATTATCCACTCTTTTGTCTGTCCAACCATTCTTCTCTCTCTTTGGAAACTATTCCCACCTGTCCCTGCCTCCCTAACCTGTTCTTCCTCCCACCTAAAGCCGCACCTCCATCTCCTACCGACCAACCTCATCCCGCCCCCTTGACCTGTCCGTCCTCCCTGGACTGACCTATCCCCTTCCTAACTCCCTACCTACACTCACCTTTACTGGCTCCATCCCCGCCTCTTCGACCTGTTTGTTTCCTCTCCACCTATCCTCTCCTCTATCCCTCTTCTATCCGCCTCCCACTCTCTCCCTATTTATTTCAAAACCCCCTTCCCCTCCCCCTTTTCTGATGAAGGGTCTAGGCCCGAAACGTCAGCCTCTCTGCTCCTATGATGCTGCTTGGCCTGCTGTGTTCATCCAGCCCTGCACCTTGTTGTCCCACCTATCATTTACTCTTTAGCCCCTCCCCCCACCTTGTCTTCTATACATAAACTAACATTTTTCTGCCTATCATCAGTTCTGAGGAAGGGTCACTGGACCTGAAACATTAACTCTGATCTTTCTTCACAGGTGCTGCCAGACCTGTTGAGCTTTTCCAGCAACTTCTGTTTTTGCTCTTTCAGAGTGCCAGTACAAGTACAGAGACTGAATAGTCTCTTCCTGCACCATTACAATTGCCATTCACTAAAGTATATTACTCCATGCTATGCATGCAAACTGTAGGTGCCTATTATTTTTGTGCTGATTGAATGTGGCGCAGAACTTTGGAATTTGAGGCAGAGAAAACTGCCAAATATCTGCAAAGTCGGTGTGTGCATGCTAAGTTGGCAATAAGCTTAACGTAGAGAGAAATCAGGGTAATTGTATCTAATGACAACAGAAGGAATGCCAGAGAATATTTTTATCACAGAGAGAGGACTGCTACACAAGCAGATGGTTAAGAATAAAATTAATGTTACAGTTCAATGACCTTTCATCAGAACTGGGAAATATTAACAATGTAATAGGTCTTGAGTGAGGTGGGGGTGTGGGACAAGGACAAAAGGAAGTTCTGTGACAGAGTGACAGACAGAAGAGTTTGAATTACAGGGCCAAAGGGAGTAGTGACGAGGTAAGAAAAGAAACACAAAAACAAATGATGCTCTGACAGCCAGTGTGCCACAGTTTAAAAGTGAAAATAACAGAACCAGGTTATGCAAAGAGAAGACAATACAATAGAGGGCCTGAATTTACAGTCTGAAATTATTGAACCTTGTGCTATTCCTGGACAGCTGTAAAATAACTCGTCAAAAGATGAGGTGCCCAAAAGATGAGCTTACCGTGAGTGTCACTCAAACAGTGCAGCAAACTGAGAATAGAGATGTTAGCATGAGAGCAAGATAGAAAATTAAGTTGATAGGCCTTGGAAACCCAGGGTCAATCTTCTGGGCAGAATGAAGGTGTTCCGCAAAGCTGTCACCCAATCTATATGTTTGGTCTCCTAAGTGTTGCAGAACCCACATTGTGAGCAGTGAATTTAGTAGACTACATTGAAAGAAGTTCACACACTTGCTCCCAGGATGGAGAGTCTGCCCTGTGAGGAGAGATTGGGTAACTGGGCCTGCACTTGCTAGATGGAAGCAGTGTTTAGAGTTTTGGACGATGAGGAAAGAAGAAGAAAAAATGACAGGTGTTACATCTCCTGAATGAGTTTGCATATTGTACTTAAGCATTCATGGTAAAATAAAAACTTATAGAAGGGGTGTTAAAATATCGGGGCTGTTAAAATGTAGCCAGACACAACAGTTGGCAAGTTTAAGGTTTAAAAGATGAACTTTGGACAAATTGGCCTTTTTCCATCCTGGTTTTTGCTTTTCTTGTAATTTATAACATTGACAGAAGCTTTCACCTCCAGTTTCAGTCAGGGTATCTGACCTTTGTCGGATATAATACTGCAGGCTTCTTTTGTAATGCCTGCTCGCCTGTGCTTCTATTAATGAAAGGAAGCATGAACAAACACGAGAAAATGAAAGTCTTCCAAGAATAAAATTGCGTTATGACTGTTTCGTTTCAGCGAGCCAGTTGACATAACAGAATCTTTGCAACAAAGGCCTGGGCATTCCTGTGGAGTTAGTTATTTCTGCAGGACAGACATTTTACCAGGACCTGGTGGATCCTGCAGCAGAGTCCATGGGAATTGTCTTGGAAATGAAAGATTCCTCAGGAAAATTCCTCTGCATCTGAAACCTTCAGGGTGTGGGGAGTTTGGTGGGGAGCGGGGGGGGGGGGGGGGGGGGGCGGGTCCCTTAAAATTGGAGAATTCAGAGGCTTTCACTCCTATTAACTTAATAATGATCCAGGAAAAGGTACACATCTTCCCCTGACCTCTTACACCCTCTGGATCCCTGACAACCAACCCTAATCAGATCCCTCCCCCAGCCTATATGTTTCCATTTCCCACCCGCACCTGATTCTCCCACCGCACACCAGCAGCCTGAAGACTCCGCTGGTATTGAGATCATACCTGCCACCAGTCTTTGCCTGGCAGAGCTGCAGGACCTTTAAATCTCAGAATGTGGCACACTGACTGCTGCAGAAGAGGGTGTAGGAATAAGAGGAGACCATTCAGCCCATTCAGCCCCTGCCCCAACACTCAATATGATCATGGGTGATCACAGATGTCAGTCCCTCACACTGTGCTCGTTACCCTGTACAACATTGATAATCAGAAATCTCTCAATCTCCACCTTAATCATATTCAAAGACTGAGAATTCCAAATGTTCAACACCCACGGAGTTTTTTCAGAAAATTCTCCTCATCTCAGACTAAGTGGTGTCCCTATCATTTTTAAATTATGCGTCCTCGTATCAGACTCCCCAACCTGGGGAAACATCTTATCTGAATCTGTTCTGTCTGTCCTTTTAAGTATTTGTAGTATTCAATGAGATCACTTCTCATTCTTCAAAACTCCAGAAAACACTGAGATAACAAGGTGTAGAGCT
>NW_025971520.1:0-10589 GCF_021869965.1 Rhincodon typus
GTTAACTCTGTTTTCTCCTCCACAGATGCTGCCAGACCTGCTGAGCTTTTCCAGCAACTTTGTTTTTGTTCCTGATTTACAGCATCCGCAGTTCTTTTGGTTTCCAATCAACCTGTTCAGAGATGTTACTACACTTGACTTGAACCCAGGCCTCCTGATCCTGGGGTAGGGACACTAACCATGCACAACAAAAATGCGCTTAAAAGCATGCTGCTCAGAGAACAAAAAGGCTTTCACACCATGGGTATTACCTTTCTATTTGTTTACAAATCACAGCTAATTAATACCAATGACCATGCTGCAGTTCACTTAATCACAACTCTATCATTTTAAATGGGTTTTTCATTGCTCTTTGCAGCTTTAAATAGCCACATTATAACAAAGACAATTTTCAGATCACTGGAGAATAAAACCAGGGAGGCTGTAAAGCAGGTGCCTGTGTCTAACACAATTAAAATTATCCATTATGATTTATTTAAGTAATCATCAAATTCATTCAGAATAGTCAGGAGAATATGCGTGGTTATAAGAAAGGGAGCTGTGCAGTGAGATTTTATTTATTTAAGTAGCTTATTGAATTGTTCAACGCTCATTTAATTGAACTTTATTTCTCTTGTGGACATCCTTTCAAACTTCAGTTCAAACTTCAATATTCTTTTGAGCCTTGTTCTAAGACCTGTGCGATTCTTAATATTTTCACTTCTATTCACATGTAGCATACTTTATTTTTTAAACATTAATTAATCTCCAGTGATTTTGCTCATTAAAATGCATAATTTTTCCACTCGATGCACTTGTTTGGGTTCCAGTTGTTTCTTGAACATCTTCCAAAGTGTAAGTATCCCTTTGTTTGTTTCTGTATCCTTTCCACAAATGCTATTTTCATTTGTCTCTGTTTTGCTCATTCATTAATTTAGCTCCCTTTCCTACCATCAAGTAATTGGCCATTAGGAAGAAAAGACCAGAGTAGAATTTAGCTATGTCAATGGAGCAAATGGCTAATTCCCAAGGGGGACAACCTGAGGTAGATATAGATGGAACAGTGACACTTGCAAGCAAAGAGATGTTGAATGGTATATTGTGTGGCATAATTCATGAAAGTAGCCAGTGTTTAGAGAAGGAGAAATGGGAAATATCATTGTATGCAAAGGCTTCCAGATGTTGATAGACGTAATTGGTTGAAGTCTTTTTTTGAAAAAAAAAGGTTTTCAAGAGTTTAGTTTTCAAAGTAATTGAATACAACAGGCACTGGGTTTGAGGACCTGTTTCACAAACATCTAACTGCATGTCTATGTGGAATTGTTAGGACCATTCAAAACAAATCTTGCAGGCAGTCATTCTCTGATAGTCCTGCCAGTTTTAAATTTGGTTTGCAGTGGCCACACACGAAATGCACTAAGGAAAATATACAGTACTATGAGCACATGCACCATAAAGGAAATGCTTCCAGGTGAGAAAGGATGGATAGCACAACAATAATGACTGACATTAAATTTAAGTAAAACTTGCTTTGGCTATGACTTGGTATTTGTGCGTAATGATTCCAGCACTATGCTTAAGTGGCATGCAAATATAACAATGGCTATCAAAACACTCCACTGTAAAACTCACATCTCATACAGTTACTGACACAGTTTTATTAAGTGCAATAATAAAAAAAAACAAGTCTGAAGAGGAAATCAAGCCTTAGACTTCAAAATAGCTTCCAAAATCCTAGTAAGAGCACCAGTCGCCGGGAAGTTTTACAAAACAATTGACGACACTTCAAGCAAATGAGTTTAATTTTCCTTAAGTAATAATTATTACTGTAGCATTGTGCAAGTTTGCAACACAGTTAGCATCACTGATCTGGCTGCTGTACAAATTTAAATGGATACCACAAAAGCATGTGGAGCCCCAAATATATCTCCCTCTGTATGAATCTATGGTCAAAAACAGGGAAGTAAACCGCACAGTCTGAAATTATCTTAGCATTTGTTATAATAGGTGTCGTAAACAACTAAATATTAATTCAGATTATGTATTGCAACAATATTCAATGGGTTTGCATAACCCGGGACAATGCACTGATTGCAAACATAATGGTATTTCTCCACATGGCATGTGTCTCATATCCTGTGCCAGGACAGTACGCTGGACAAGCATTTGGCATCAAAAGAGGCAGATCATTCAGCAGTTTACTCAATGCTTGAGTATTATTTTGCACAGCACATTTTTTCAGAGAAAAAGGCAGTGATTTTTGTTAGTTACAAATAAATGGGTGCATGATTTTCATAAAGGCAGCTTTTAACAATGTGTTTTCCTTAGCATTGTGACAACATAAAATCATTGAATCATTTTGTGTCTGTAATCATAGTTGTTAATGTTCCTTGAGCAGATAACAGGCTGTGTAACTGGAATAGTGAGAGCACAAAGTGATGAATTTCATTTCAGACAGGCCTTGACTATTACAACAAACTATACAGTATCACAGGAAAAAAACGTCAGCTTTCCTGCTCCTCTGGTGCTGCCTGGCCTGCTGTGTTCATCCAGCTCCACACCTTGTTATCTCAGACTCCAGCATCATCAGTTCTTACTATCTCACAGGAAAAAAAAGGTCCTTTTGGTGCAAGATGAAAATTGCAATTGCTGAAGATATGTGCAAAAAGGTATATACGGCAACAATATAATAAAATGTAAAAAGAAAGGCAGTATAAGTGAAAATAGTGACTTTGTACAAATTATATGCCATGTGCCGTGATGGTAATGAAAAGTCAAGGGAGGAAATTCCACGAGGCAATTCATGCTGTTCTCATATTTAAAGGCAAACACACACACAATACAAAAATATAGAGTTGAATGAGTGATGTAACAAAATAATTGAAACCATCAATAGGGTAGAAGGTCAGAGGTGTTTATTAGTTTGGGAGGACTCACAATGTTGCTATGGACGCTTGAGGGCCCAAACTCTGAAATGCATTCACAATTGTTTCCAACTTAGTGCAATGAACAATTCAACAAGGAGGCATCGATACAATCTTCAAAGAGACTACTAACCTTGAAAATGCTATTTGAATTGCCCATAAATGCCTGGAAGGTTTAGTCAATATTAAACTTTTAAGATTTTTGCTGAAATAAACAAATTAGAGTTATGGACATCAGTTCTTTGAAGATTGCTGTGTTGTGGATTGTGTCATTATTGTTAAATAAAGGGGGTGTGATGATGTAACTTTTCTCAAATCTGGGTGATGTGGCTGTTAAAGATGAAAAAAGGGATCCTTGTTGCTTTATTCCAGATAAGGTGTTCACATTTGGAAATAATGATAGCAACATCTGTGTTTACAGTGGTCAGAATGTTAGTCTCAAAAGTACCACAAAGTGTTTGGAATATTGAGGCGTAAACAGTTATGCTTTACATTGTCCGTTTACCTCCAAGATAGCAGGGTTAAATTCTTAAAAGTATCTATCAGCATTTTTAAAAATTACCAGCCTGGGAAAAGAAAATCATAGACTGGAAATAAAGCCAAGAAAAACTTTGGGCTGGGTCCAGAGAATTTGAATACCTGCCTAAGGTACAATGTAAGGCACACCTGTGAAGTGGTTAACAGTGAGGTGATAAAATTCTTTATAAATATCAAAGGAGATGACCTATTTTTAGTTACTTGTAAAAAGGCCTAATGGAAAACTGCCTGCTGTAGGTAACAACAGCAAGGTCAGTACAAGAGCTGTAAAGGATGATAGAAACAGACTATGGTTCCATTGGGAAGTAATCTCCGGTTTTAATACAAATACTGCTGCAGTACAGATAACACAGTATGTTTAAAATACATTTAGTCATAAATTATTGTCAATTTTCTTTAGTTAGTTATCTCCTTGTGAGTTGGAATATTCTTACAGAGTTTGCATTTGCTGAAAAAATGCACATGTTGAAGCTTTTCACCTTGCACATTTATGCATTGTGCCTGTTTTGATTGAACGGTTTTGTTTAAATTTAAACAACGTTTGGCAGTTAATTGCCAGTCGTCATTAACAAGTGCATTCTCCCTGGCAATGCCTCTGCCAATCAGAGGCCACTTGCCAATCAATCAAACAGTAAAATATGTTGTTCCCCTTTACTTTGGAATTCCTACAAATGTCCTTGTGAGTGCAGTCAAAACATCAGGGCCAGGCATGTCAGCAGAGAAGTTCGGAAGCACTTGATCACACTATTGAGGACCCCTTCTAATATCTTACTGATGATTAACAAGTGGACTGAAGGAGTGGAAATTAATGGATTGGATTTGTCCTGCTTCTGTGTATAGGACAATTGTGGTCAATTTTTACGCATTTCACATTGCTGCCTCAATGACTGTTTTGTAACTGCAGAGGAATAGCTTAGCCATTGAGCCATTTCTTGATTTACTCCACATGACATCATATTATTTCTGTTTATCATTCACTGCTTATGATGTTTAGCATGCAAGTAGTCCTGCAATGTAAGTTTACCAGGTCTGATTGGCATGCCTTGCGTTGTTCTGTTATACGCTTCTGAACTCTTCATTGAACTTCAGAGTGAATAATTAAGACAGCACTTTTTCGGCTTCTTATTGACAGTTCTCTTGGACAGCCCATAGTGACACCAACATGAATTACAGGGTTTGGTAGCCAAACAGAAATGCTAATTAACTTCTCTCCAAATCTCCAACAGCATTCTACCTTAGATGTAAATAGACAGTTTAAATTATAACAGTTTATAAAACTTAACATTTCTGACACTTTCCTGGGAGACCTGGAGACTGACATTCTACCAAAATGGAAAACATATGTACTTGCCATTGCCCAGAGGATGTGACTATTCTGCACTTTATACCAATAAAAAAAAACAACCTGCCTTGTCCAACCTTTAACAATCAAGTTAATTTTCTGAAATTATCGAATTTTCTCAAATTTTCTGTCAGGCAGAATTCAGAACAAGTTACATAACCTTCTTCATCCTTCTGTGTTACCTTAAACTATAGGGACAATCCCAAAACATCACAATCTTATAAATTTTATACTCGCAACAATATCCAGAAAATTCAGATTCACAATCTGCTATGCTCAGAAAGAACAGTTCTACTGTGTTTTTGTTTCATACAGGCTCTGAATGTCATCAGCAAAAGGAGTGGAATGTTGTGACTACAGTTTCAGGGAAGTGTCCAGGAAACTGCAGGTCCTCATACATACAAACAAACAAACACACGTGTCTCTGAGGTATTCTGTGGGGACAAAAGTCTATGAAATGACATTTACCCCAAATGAAATCTTAATACATTTTCCACATGAAAGGCAAAACATTATGCATAACACTCTGTTATTATTTTGTCAGTTGTAAGCAGACTACCTAAGGAAAAACTACCAAAAAACAGTTTTCAAGGAAAACCTGCTCTTTGCTGGTGGTTGCTGAATTCTGGGCTCGTTTCCTTCATTGTTTGGTATGATGTGGAAGTGTTACTGATGCCAATTATATTAACTGTGACCTGAACATCCCAGCAGTATTAAACTAGAGGGCCATGCATAAACAGTAAAGAGATATCGGTATCAGTATACTCAAATCACCAAAAGCTGGCAGTATAAAAACAAACAAACATTTTTTTATAAGATTAGTGGAACATTGCACTGAGATAATGAACAAACTCACTAACACAATACCAGAGCCTAAAGAGTTAAATAACTGAGTTATGTCACAAGAAGTTGGTTTGTATTCGTGGTGATTTTGTTTGAGGGGTATAAAATTATATTGGAATTTGATAGGGTAGAAGTAATATATTTCCTCTTACAAAGGAATCTAAAACAAAGAGACTCATTTCAAAATGAGAACTTGATCATTTGGAAGTGCAATGAACCATCTAGTTCTCAAAAATGGATTATGGAAATCTGGATCTTACTATCCCAAAGATCTGTGGTTTCTGAGTCAATTGAGACTTCAAAGGCATTTGCAAGGGAATGATACCCAGACAAATGGAACAAAAAATGGGTAAACAGAGTTGGGATGGACAGGTATATTCAATATGAATGGAGGAACAAACTTGAAGGGCTGAATCTTCCAGTGAGCCTTCAATACAATGAGTAGTACAGTTTAAATGAATGATTGTCTTTGCATGTCATTCCAGGCCAGTTGCATAGCTTAATTCTAGTTTCACTTTGGAAACTGAACCTTACTATGCTGGCATCTAATTATGTTCTTTTAGACTAGTTGCTGCCTTGGGGTGTTTGTACTGTCAGTTGCATGTCCCTGAAGCCCTCATTGTTTCCAGACTGCCTCTAATGTAGCTACTGCTACACTGAGGTTTAGAAAGGATGTGATTCTTGAGCTATGAGATGGTGATACTTTGAAATGCCATCATTCTACACATTCTTGTCAGGCTTATCGTTGACTTCAGTATTCACTTTTCATTCATATCTCTTCTGCAAAATTCAGTTCAAGTGTTTTTGATTCACTTTAACAAGAAAAAGACTGCTTAAGTTTTCTTTGTGACTTATTTCTCCAAATGTCTTTTTGAATGAAGGCAATTATCAAAGCGAA
The DNA here is from genome assembly GCF_021869965.1 of Rhincodon typus. NCBI lineage: Eukaryota > Metazoa > Chordata > Chondrichthyes > Orectolobiformes > Rhincodontidae > Rhincodon > Rhincodon typus. The sequence goes on from NW_025971520.1 coordinate 6,524, forward strand.
AACCAGGAGAATATGAACCTTCAAATCGTTTGCAATTTGTCCTGTTCATGAACCTCCTGATTGACAGAAATCCATGCGGTCATTAATATGATTCGACAAAGCAAAATGTGGTCCATTGTGTCTAACCGGCATAAGAAGTATTAAAATCAAATTGCAAAGAAACAAGATTTTGGAAGAAAGTGATAGTGAAATGAAAAAACAAAGAAAAGGTTGTCAAACATTTAAGTTCGGCTGTTGCAGGGAATCTGTAATTTTAGGATTAACAAAGTCAAGCAATCGATTGCATTAAAACTTGCACAAACTGGCTCTGCAATTTGAAAGAAAGCTTGTTAAATGTTGTGTCATACTTATACAGCTCAGTCATAACGAAAACTAATACAAGGTTCCACTTTGATTCGCAATGATTATAACTCAGGAGAGAAATTCAAGGTATTCTATTTTACTTTATGTATTTTCTTTAATATAACTCACTCTCGCTTCGATCAAATGAGGTTGTGGGCAACTCTTTCTTTGAAAAGGCCATTGAAAGCCGTGGGACAAAATTATCCAAAATAATCACGGTGAGTTATGATTTCAGTCTTGCATGGCGAGCTCATGGTATTCAGATCCCTGCAGAAAATTACTGGGGGGACTTTTATAAAAGGAGTGCAATGTTAGGTGTTGTCTTCATTATGACACTAATTTGATCAATTTCACACAGCATCAGGAAAAATATGCCAATTTGTTTACCTTGTGAATTTGCAGTTGACTTGAGGGAAACCAGCCCTTTTGAAAGATAAGGTTGGGATCAATTTTAATGAATTAAAATCAGTGTTAAATTGTACAAAAATGTTTTCACTTGGCTTATTGATCTGTTAATACAGATACTCTGGACACCACTATTGTGAAAAGGGTCTAACACAGGCAACCACAGCATCTATCTGAAACCAGGTGGCAGGACCACTAATGATATACTTAAGGTGTTGATTGCAATTTTAAGGGTTGCATGGTTAGAACATGCGTCGCACATCCTTCAGGCACGTTTACTGCCTTCAAACAGCTCGAATAGCAATCTATAAAGGGCTGGCTGTTCAGGAAATTGTCACAAAGACTTTTCTTTTGCTTTGTACATTTGTGGAGCAGGAGTGGTCCTACTAAGATCAATAAAATGCGCCACAAGACAATTAGACATAAGGGCAGATGCAGGCAATTCAGCCCATCAGCTCTGTTCTGCTATTCAGTGAGGTCATGTCTGATTTGATAATCTGCAATTTCAAGTTCCAGCCTTCCCTGCACAAGCCTTGATTTCCTTACTGATTAAAAACCTGTATATCACAGCCTTGAATATAGTTAATGATCCAGCCTTGACAACAAGTCTCTGTGACAACAAGTTTTATAGATTCAATACCTTCTGACAGAAGAAATTCCCCTTCAGCCCTATCCTCAATGGGTGATCTCTTGCTCCAAGATGATGCCTTCTTGTCCTACACTTCCCCACAAGGGAAAACAACCTCTCCACATCCACCCTCACAAAATCCCGAAGAATTTTCAGTTTCATTAAAGGTCACCAATATTTCTTCTAAACTCCCATTTCTAGAAGGTCAACCTATTGAACTTTCCTCACCAGAAAATCCCTCCATAACCAGTAACAACCTGATTAACCTTCTCTGGACTGCCACTGATATTCGCAGCATTCCAGGCTTGACTAGTGCCTTGTATAGATTGAGGGAGAGTTCTTTATTTTTCCACTCCACTTCCTTGCAAATAAAGGCCAACATGCAATTTGTCTTCTCTATTAGCCACTGAGCATGAATGCTAACTTTGTGATTCATACACAAGGACCCCCAAACCCTCAGTCTTGCTTCATTTACAAAATATTCAGCTCTTCTGTTCTTCTTGCCAAAGAGGGGAACCTCAGATTTCGCATTATATTCCATCTGCCAAGGTTTTTCCCACTTACTTAACCTCTCCACATCTCTCTGCAGACACCATTTACCTTGCCACTTAATCTTGTGTCATACCCTTGGCCACAGTGTATTCACTTTTCTCATCCAAGTCAGCAATATATGTTGTAAATATTTGTGCCCTCAACATTGGTGCCTGTGGCACTCCACTTCATTACATAATGCCACTCTGAAAATGCCCTCTTTTATCCCAAGTACATGCGTTAATACTGACGCTATGGTCACCATCATGAAAAAGGTCGAACACAGCCAACTTCAGCATCCATCTGAAAGAGGTAGCAGGACTACTAATGATATCTTTACGATGTTGATTGAAATTTTAAGGATCGCGTGGATACAATATGTAGCACACATGTGCCTTTGGATGATGGACAGGTTTTGAATTGTCAGGAGGTGAATTATCAACACAGATTCCCAGTCTCTGATCTGCCCTTGCAGCTACAGTATTTATAGGACTGGTTTCTGATCAATGGTAACCACCACGATGATGGTAACAAGGGATTCAGCAATGATGGTGCCATTGAATATCAAGGGGTGATGTTTGGACTCAATGTTATTGGACAAGATCATAGCTTTGCCACTTGTGTAGTGTGAACGTTGCTTGCCACTTTATCTGCGTGAACCTCAATGTGACATAGGCTGCTTTAGGATTTGAGAAGTTTCAAAGGTGTGGACATCATATAATCCTTCGGAAACATTCCTGCTTCTGACCTTCTAATGATTGGAAAGATCGGTGATGAAGAAATGAAGATGGTTAGGCCTTACACACTGCCCTAAGGAACTTCTGCAGAAATGTCCCACGGCTGAGATGAATGACCTCTAACAACCACAACTATATTACCTTTTTTAAGCTACATATGACTCCAACAAGCAGAATGTCTTCCCCGTTTCCAACTGAATTCACTTTCACCCAGTTCATTTGAAATTGGGACAAATGCAGACTTGATGTCAAGAGCAGTCACTCTCACTTCCTCTCGAGGTCAGCTCTTTTATCCATGTTTGCTTGAAGGAGTGATAAGGTCCGGAGCTGAATGCACCTGGTAGAACCCAAACTGAGCATCAGTGAGCAGGTTATTGCCAAGTGAAAACTGCTTGACAGCATTGTCAATGACACCTTCCATGACTTTGCTCATGATTGAAATTAGATTGATGGAGCAGAAAAAGGTGGGTTGGATTTTTGCAGCCTTGTGTGGAAGCAAGAGGTCTGGGCAATTTTGTACATTGCCATATAAATGCTTATGTTGTAACTGTCTTGAACCAGCTTGGGGATATGATTACTTCAGAAGTTTGAGCATCAACTATATTTTAAAGGTGCTCAAGGCATCTTTATTTTTACAAAATAGTTTTGCAGATAGACATTTATAGTGGCTGTGGCATCAGATACCAAAAACACAATAGATGAAAGGCATAGCTGCTCAGTCGACTGAACTGAGAGGTGAAAGCTGTTAGCTGATGTGGAACTGCAGGAAGTTGGAGAAGAAACAACATCTTAGTGAGGCTTGTAAATTACAACAAGGATTGTAAAATCGCTGTACTGGTCAATAAGAATCCACTGCAGGTTGTGCGGACTGGTAATGAAACACCGTGAACGGGATGCTAGGGAAGAAAGACTCTGAACATTGGCATTCAGACATTATTTTACTAGGCTGTAGGCATTTAGTGTATAAGCAAATGGAATTCATGCATTGTGGATGCCAGGTAAGATACTAGAAAATATCACAGGAGATCCCTGGAGAGTTGAAGGTGGAGTGATGACCTCATAGAGGTTTATAAAATCCTGAGGGGCATGCATAAGGTGAATAAACAAAGTTCTTTTCCCCCGGGTGGGGGAGTCCAAAACTAGAGGGCATAGATTTTAGTTGAGAGGGAAAAGATGTAAAAGGGACCTAAGGGGCAACTTTTTCATGCAGAGGGTGGTGCGTGTATGGAATGAGCTGCCGGAGGAGGTGGTGGAGGCTGGTACAATTACGATATTTAAAAGGCATCCAGTTGGGTATATGAATAGGAAGCGTTGAGAGGGAGAGAGGTAACAAGGTGTAGAGCTGGATGAACACAGCAGGCCAAGCAGCATCAGAGAAGCAGGAAAGCTGACGTTTCGGGCCTAGACCCTTCTTCAGAAAAAT
>NW_025971521.1:0-10588 GCF_021869965.1 Rhincodon typus
AAAGTGAATCACCTCACACTTTTCCGCATTAAACTCCATTTGCCACCTCTCAGCCCAGCTCTGCAGCTTATCTATGTCCCTCTGTAACCTACAACATCCTTCTGCACTATCCACAACTCCACCGACTTTGGTGTCATCCGCAAATTTGCTAACCCATCCTTCTACGGCCTCATCCAGGTCATTTATAAAAATGACAAACAGCAGTGGCCCCAAAACAGATCCTTTGAAGCCTAACTGCAGTAATTGAACCCATAGGCCAGTATCCAGCGGAGTGCACACCTTGGATAGTCAACCTACATGTGGTTTGGAACAGTTACATTGCATAGCAACATTGAAAACAGAACCAGTCCAAATAAATGTCAGGTTAAATAGTCACCCAGTTCTAATGGAGGTTGATACTGGTGCAGCTGTATCAGTGATTGCAGAACTGGTCTTTAACCAGGTTCACTCTGGACTCTAACCCTTAAGTTTGCAGAACATATACCGGGGAACTATTACAGACTAAGGGAATGACTTTGGTTCTGGTCTCCTATGAGAAGCAGTTGGTGTAGTTACCACTGATTGTACTAAAGGGCTCGGGCCCAAGCTTGATGGGATGAAATTGGTTGAGAAAGATTTACCTATATTGGCTCAACATTTTTCAATTATTAAACGGCTACCTGAGTGAAGTCCTAATTAAATACCCAGAAGACTTTCAGGGCGACATGGTGGCTCAGCGGTTAGCACTGCTGCCTCATAGCGTCAGGGACCAGGGTTACAGGGATAGAGTGGCGGGGGGGAGCGGTGAATCTGTGTAGGATGCTCTTTGGAGAGCTGGTGTGGACTTATTGGGCTGAATGGCCTGTTTCCACACTGTAGGGATTCTATGGAAATGAAGGCTGAGGGACTATCAAAGGAGCGAAGACCACCTTACATATTGACCAGGAAGCAATTCTGCAAGGCCTGCCCAGCGCCATTTGCCTTGCGGGCAGAAGTACAGGCGGAAATCATGCAGCTGGAAATGAAATCATCATCAAACCAGGACAGTTTGCAGAATGGGCAGCACTGGTCAAACCGATAAATTTGAGGTATTGCATTTGGCAGGATTTACACAGTTAATGGTAGGACCCTGTGGGGTTTTGTCAATCCTAGGGGTGCAAGTTCACAGCTCCTTGAGAATGGAGTCCCATGTAGACAGGATGGCGAAGAAGGTGTTTGTCACGCTTGCCTTCATCGGTCAGAGCACTGAGTACAGGAGTTGGGACGTCATGTTTCAGCTGTACAAGATATTAGTTAGGCAACATTTGGAGTGCTGCGCACAATTCTGGATATCCTGCTATAGGAAGGATGTTAGTAAATTGAAAAGGGTGTGAAAAAGCTTTACAAGGATGTTATCGTGACTGGAAGGTTTGAATTATAAGGACAGGCTGGACAGGCTGGGTCTTTTCTCCCTGGAATGTAGGAGGATGAGGGGTGACCTTATTGAGGTTTGTGAAATCATGAAGGGCATAGACAAGGTGAATAACCAGGTCTTTTCCCCAGGGTAGGGAAGTCCATTGGTTTAAGGTGAGAGGGGAAAGGTTTAAATGGCTCCTGAGGAACAACGTTTTCACAGAGTGGTACATATATAGAATGAGCTTCCAGAGGACGTGGTAGAGGCGGGTTCATTTACAACATTTAAAAAACATTTGGATGGGTACATGGATAGGAAAGGTTTAGAGGGATATGAGTCAAATGCAGGCTAATGGGACTAGTTCAGTTTAGAAACCTGGTCGACATGGACAAATTGGGCTGAAGAACGTACTTCCATGTTGTATGACTATGACTCTATCTGGATCTTGGTCTGCAGGGTCAATTTCTAAATTTGCAGAGGACAACAAACATGTAAGAATTATGAACTATGAAGACAGTGTGTGGAACTCTAAAAGGACATTGACAATTTGGTGGATTGGGCAGACAGATGGTTCAATACACAGAAGTTTGAGGTGATGTGCTTTGGTTGGAAGAACGTTGAAAGACAATACAAAATAGGGTTACAATTCTGAAAGGGATACAGGAGTAGATGGACCTAGATGTATATGTGCCACTGAAGGTGGCATAACAGGTGGAGAGAGCAGTTAACAAAGCATACAGCATGCTTGGTTTTATTATTAGGTGTTTAGGGTACAAGGGCAAGGAAGTGATGTTGAACTTGCACAAGACACTTAGACCTCAGCCGGAGAATTGCGTGCAGCTGCAGGCACCACATTATAGGAAAGATGCAAATGCATTAGAGAGAGTGCAGATGCAATTTACCAGAACGGGATCCAGGAATATGGAATTTCAGCTATTAGGATAGATTGAAGAATCTGGGACTGTTCTCTTTAGAAAGGGGAAGGCTAAGAGGAGATCTGATTGAGATATTCAAAATCATGAGCAGGCTGGACAGCTTAGATAAGGTGAAGCTTTTTCTGCTTGTAAAAGAAATAAAAAGAAATAAGAATGAAGCAGGGATAATCCAGGAAATTATAGACCAGTAAGCTTGACATCTGTGGTGGGGAAGCTCTTGAAGAAGATACTGAGGGACAAGATATAGGCACATTTGGAAGAAAATGGACTAGTTAGTGACAGGCAGCATGGTTTTGCATGGGGAAGGTCATGTCTCACCAACCTGGTTGAATTTTTTGAAGAGGTGACAAAGATAATTGTAATAAAGTTAGATAAATTGGATAAAGTCCCACATAGCAGATTGGTACAAAAACTAAAATCACATGGGATTTGGAGTGGACTGGCTAGAAGACTGGCTTGGTCATAGAAGACAGAGGGTAGCGGTTGAAGGGTGCTTTTCAGAATGGAGACTGGTAACTAGTGGTGCTCTGAGGTCCTCTGTTTGTAGTATATATAAATGATCTGGAGGAAATTGTGGATGGTCTGATTAGCAAGATAGCATGATACAAAGATTGGTGGATTTGCTGATAGTGCCAACAATTGTGAAAGGATACAACAGGATATAGATAAATTGGTGACTTGAGCACAGAAATGGCAGATGGTGCTTAATCTAAACAAATGCGAGGTGATGCATTTTGGAGGATCAAATTTAGGTGTGATTTATATTGTCAATGGCAGAACCCTTAGGAACATTAAGATTCAGATGGATCTGTGCATGCAGGTCCACAGTTCCCTAAAAGTGGCAACACAGGTGGTCAAGGTAATTAAGAATTTTTGGCATGCTTGCCTTCATTGGCCGGGGCATGGAGTACAAGAGTTGGCAAACCATGTTGCAGCTATATAAAATCCTTGTCAGGCTGCATTTGGAGTATGGTGTGCAGTTTTGGTCAACACACTACCAGAAGGATATGGAAGCTTTGGAGAGAGTGCAGAGAAGGTTCACCAGGGTGTTGCCTGGTCTCAAGGGCACTGGCTATGACGAAAAGTTAAAAAGACAAGGATTGTTTTCACTGGAAAGATGGTGGCTGAGAGGAAACCTTTATAGAGGTCTACAAAATTATGAGAGGTATAAATAGGGTGGATAGTCAGGCTTTTTCCCAGGGTTGAAATTTCAATTACGAGGGGGCACAGGTTCGAGGTGAGAGGGAGAAAGTTTGTGCAAGGGAAGTTTTTCATGCAGAACATGGTAGGCTGCCAGAAGAAGTGGTGGAAGTGGGCACGTTAGCGACATATAAGAGGCATCTGTATGGTTACATAGGGAGAGAATAGAGGGATACGGCCCGAATAAGGGCAGAGGCTTGTTTTTAGATTAGTTAGGGCATGATGATTGGCATAGGCTTCGATGACAGAAGGGCCTGTTCCTGTGCTGTACTTCTCTTTTGTTCTTTGAAAGAGCATAGATTTAAACCAATCTGCAAATAAGCAAGGACGATGTGAAGAAAAACTTTTTCACACAGCAAGTAGTTAAGGTATGGAATACACCACCTGAAAATGTGGTGGAGACAAGTTCAATTGAGGTAATCAAGATGGCTTTGTTTGGTTTTCTGGATAGCAATAGTGTATAGGGAAATCCTAACACAGCAAGGGCAACCAGCTGTATTTGTGTCGAGCAAATTAACACACAGTGAACAATGCTGTGCATAGATTGAGAGAATGTGTGGCTGTTGTCTTTGCTTGTGAACATTTTAATCAATACTTGTTTGGAAGAGAGAAAAGTGATGGAAGATTCTGACCGCAACCACTTCAAAACATCTTAAGCTTTTTATCTGCATCCACAAATAATGCTACTGCATTTGCAAAGGTATCATTTGACAGTGATATACAAACAGGGAAGTTGTTGGCAACTGTGCTGTTGAGAGCAGCATTCCAGATTGTGAAAGTTGAGGATGTTAAGCATGTGAAATCTTACTGATTCAATGAGAATAAATAGTATTACAAAACATGATGGAACTCTCCAAGTGCTGCTGGAAGTAATGATGCAAGGATGGTCAAAACCAGCAGCAAAAACACTGGTTGCTGTAAGAGAGCATTGAACATACATGGATTAAGTGATAGTCCAAAATGGTATCTTGTATAAAGGAAATAATCGCTACTCCTAAGGAAATGAGAAAGAGCTGCTGATGCACATATATGCAAGTCATCAAGGAACTGAGTCCAGTCTGAGAAGGACAACGGAAGTGCTCTACCGGCCAAACATGGGCAATAAAATTAAGGATCACATCAGCTAGTGCACTGCTTGTAACAAATACAAAGCTGAATAAACAGCTACATTTGCACACTGTGACTTACTATTGTCCTGTGATCTATGTGGTAGTTTTCAGTTTTGAGGCAGAAACCATCTGAATATTATTTAAATGGAGAAAGGCAGCTGAACAGAGTTTACAATGAAATGAGATTTTATTAAAACATACGATTCTTAAGGAGTTTGACAGGATAGATGAAGAGAGGTTGTTTCCCTTTCTGGGCAAGCCTAAAACCAGAAGGCATAATCTCAGAATAAGAAGTCAAATATTTGGAACTAAGATGAAGAGGGGTGTGAATCTGTGGAATTCTCTACCATAGAGTATAGTCGAAGCTTGGTCATTAGGTTTATTCAAGGCTGAGTAGACAGACTTTTAATCAGTGAGGGAATCAAGGGGTATGGGTAAAAGCAGGAAAGTGAGATGAGGATTACCAGATCAGCCATGATCTAGTTGAATATGAGTCGAGCAGACTCAATGGGCTGAATGGCCTAATTCTGCTCTTACATTTTATAATGTTAGGAAGTATTCTTATGCTTATTACACTTTACAACAATTTGGCATAACTGAGTGGCTTCTATACTATTTTAGAGAGCAATTAAGAGTCAATCACATTGCTATCTCTCTGCAGTTACACAGACCAGACTTGGTAAGGACAGCAGGTCTTATTCTGTAAAAGACAGGAGTGAATCATTAGATTCAAGATTTTTATGGAAAAGGGCAAAGATGGGCTTGAAATCAAAGTTCTCAAATGGGGAAGACTTGTTTAAAGATATGATTTGGCCAGAATGGACTGGGAGCAGATACTTTCAGGTAAATCTCTCTCAGAACAGCAGGATACAGTCAGGAAGGAAATATTAAAAGTATAGGACCAACACGCTACAATAAAAAAAAATGAGTGGGACCATTGAATCCTGTGAACACCGGATGTCATGGGATATACAGCACTGGTTTAAGAGAAAAAGGGAAGTTTATGGTAGGTATTGAGGGCTCAAAAAGGCAGAAGCCCCAGAGGCATGTAGAATGTGCAAGAGATGACTTACTAGGAAAGCTAAAAGGGCATATGAAAGGATGCTGGCAGGTAAATTAAAGGAAAATCCTATGTTGTTTTACAGGTACATTAAGGGTAAAAAATAACAAGGGAAACAGTAGACCCCAGGGACAGCAAGAACAGCAGATGCTGGAGTAAGAAATAACAAAGTGTGGAGCTGTAGGAACACAGCAGGCCAGGCAGCATCACAGGAACAGGAAAGCTGACGTTCAGAAATGAAGAAGGGTCCCGACCCAAAAAGTCAGCTTTCCTGTTCCTTAAGCAGTAGGCTCCATTTAAGGTTGTGGAGCCAGAGGGTGTAGGTAGGGTTCTAAATGAATGCTTTAGGTCACCATTCACTACGGAGAAGGACATTAGAAATTGATGATACAAATAAAAAAATTTGCTTAAACAGAAAGGAAGGCCTAAGCTTAAATGTAGATTAAAAACCAGGACCAGATGAAGTGTATCAAGATTGTTCAGTAGGCAAGGGAGAAAATAACAGGGGTGCTAGGAAAAATGTTCAATTCCTCTCTGGCCACAGGAGAGGTGCCAGAGGACTCTCTCACAGCAAATGTAGTAACATTATTCAAGAAGGGAGCAAGGGATAAACAAGGAAACTACAGGATAGTCAGTCTAACCTCAGTGGTAGGGAAGCTATTGTAAACAATTCTGAGGGTCAGAATTAATATGCACTTGGAGGGGCAGGAATTAATCAAGAACAGTCAGCATGATTTTGTTAAGGGGAAGTCATATCTGGCCAACTTGATTGAATCTTCAAAGAGGTGACTAAGTTTGCAGATGAGGGCAATGCTTTTGATATAGTCTACTTGGACTTCAGCAAGGCTTATGATAAGGTCCCGCATGGGAGGCTGATAGCAAAGGTAAGAGTCCATGGGACCCAAGGAAATTTAGCAAATTGGATCCACAATTGGCTGAGTGGCAGGAAACTGGATGATAGTTGAGGGGTGTTTTTCTGACTGGAACTCTGTGAGGTCCCACAGGGTTCAGTGTTGGGGCCCTTGCTCATGTAAATGGTTTATATAAATGATTTGGACTTGAATGTCGGAGTGTTAGTAAGTTCCGAGATGATGCAGAATTTGGGGGTGATAAATAGTGAGGAGGATAGTCTTAGACAACAACAGGATATAGATGGGCTGGTCAGATGGAATGTTCAGTGTCAAATGGAATTCAAATAGATAAATATGAGACGATACAAACAAGGCAAGGGAATACAGGATGATTTAATATAACCCTGGGAAGCACCAAGGATCAGAGGCATATGTCTATATGTCCCTTAAGTATTAGGACAGATAGATAAAGTGGTTAGGAAAGCATATGAGATATGTGTTTATTAGTCAAGGCATAGAGTTTAAGAGCAGGGACCTTATGCTGAAACTGTAGAAAATGTTAGTCAGGCCATAGCTAGAGTATTGTGTTCTGTTCTGAAATCCATTTTATAGGAAGGATGTGACAGCGCAGGAAAGAGTGCAGAGCAGATTTACCAGGATGTTGCCTGGACTGGAAAGTTTCAGTTAAGAAGACTGGGGTTGTTTTCCTTAGTGCAGAAGAGATTAAGTGGGTTATGATTGAGATGTATAAAATTATGAGGGGCATAGATAGGGTAAATAGAAAAACTATTCCCCTCGATGGCACGATCAATGACCAGGGCAAGTAGATTTAAGGTAAGAAGCAGAAGGTTTAGAAGAGCCATGAAGAAAAACTTTTTCATCCAGAGGATTCGAATCTAGAACTCACTGCCTGTAAGAGTGGTAGAGGCAAAAAACCCTGATAACATTTAAGGATGTGCACTTTCAGTGTAAAGGCATATAGCCTATGGGACAAGTGCTGAAAAATGGGTGTACATTAGTTAGATGGTTGTTTTTGACCAGCGTGGATGCAATCGGCTAAAAGGCCTCTTCTGTCTGTAGATTCTTATGACAATGACTCTAATCTGATGATTCATATTGCACATTGAGAAAAAAACAGATGGTGTCAGAGACAGGAGTGGAGAATACACATCAGAGGATGCAATGCTCCCCAAGAACTGCACGGTTTAATGCTGTATTTCAAGGGCTGTAGATGAAGAGGAGAATCATCGAGCAAAAACAGAAATGTGCAATGGAGTGATCGGTTTCCAAGTACATGACTATGACCACAGAGCGAACGGAAGATTCCACTTCAAGCGTAGATGAGTTGACATTACAAGCTATTGAGGTTTTGTTTTTCCATGTACATATTGGCTTGTAATGCGCAATCAAGCACTCTAATTAAATTCAGGTCAAACATTTACTATCACATTCTTAAGGATACACAGCATGTCAGTTGGTTGAACTGTTGTGATTCATGTGGTGAAGATATACCAGCATTGCTGCTAGGTGGGTTGTATTATAATCCCAGCTGATATTAGTACTGGACAAGTCAAATCCTAGGGTGAAACTATTAAACCTTAACATTTGTTTTTTTAATAAACCATGGAGGTTACTGAACACATATACACAAGAGACTGCCAATGTACTTACAAAGAATAAAACATCTGTTAAATAAGGAAAAAATGAACTATATTACACAAGATAAAACAAAAGGTTGTAAATAATTCACGATAGACATAACAAGGGATTCTAATTATCACTATTCCTTTCATCCCACCAATTACAAAGACTAAAACCTTACCCAGTCTGGCTGCTAGACCCACAGCAATGTGGTTGACTCTTTAAACACTGCTGAAATGGCCTAGCAAGCAAAGATACCTAGGGGTGCAGTTGCATAGTTCCTTGAAAGTGAAGTCGCAGGTAGACAGGGTGGTGAAGAAGACGTTTGGCACACTTGCCTTCATTGGTCAGTGCATTGAATATAGGAATTGGGACATCATATTGGGGCTGTACAAGACATTGGTGAATACTGCATTCAATCTGGTCTCCCTGCTATAGGAAAGATGATGTTGCTAAACTTGAAAGAGTTCAGAAAAAATTTACAAGCATGTTGCTGAGATTAGGCAGTTGGGAGTTCTAGGGAGAGGCTGAATAGACTGGGGCTTTTTTCCCCTGGAGTGGCAGAGGCTGAGGTGTGACCTTATGGAGGTTTATAAAATCATGAGGGGTATGGATAAAATAATTAGTGACCTAGCAGGTCTAGCAGCATCTGCGGAGAGAGAAACAGAGTTAATGTTTCAAGTTCAGTGACCCTTCTTCAGTTCTCTGTTTCTTTCTCCACAGATGCTGCCAGATCTTTTTCTTATACCATAGAATCCCTAGTGTGGAAACAGGCCCTTTGGCCCAACAAGTCCACACTGACCCTCAGAGCATCCTACCCAGATCCATCCCCCTATAACCCACCTAATCTACACATCCCTGAACACTACAGGCAATTTAGCATGGCCAATCCACCTAGCTGGTACATCTTTGGACTGTGGGAGGAAACCAGAGCACCCGGAGGAAACCCACACAGACATGGGGAGAATGTACAAACTTCACACAGACAGTCACCCATGGGTGGAATTGAACCTGGGTTCCTGGCCCTGTGAGGCAGCAGTACTAACAACTGAGCCACCATACCGCCCCATAACACGACGATGGCTGGGAATCGAACCCGGGTCAATTGCTTGGAAGGCAGCTACGTTCAGAACTGTACACCATTGCGGTGACGAATCTGCGAGCTGTCGAAACGTAGCCGGCAGGATCTGAACCTGCGTGGGGAAACCCCAATGGATTTCTAATCCATCATCTTAACCACTCGGCCACGACTACCGGAGTCAATTTCTGTTTTTGTTTCAGATTCCCAGCATCTGCAGTTCTTTGTTTTATTTTAATTGGTGACACTAGGTTGTGGATACTGTTGCATAACAGAAGACAATGATCAAAATCTAGTGTGTCTGGTAGATAGAGTTTACCAGATGAACCTGGAGCTAAGCAAAAAAAAATCACAAGGAAGAATGCTCAAAGTCAAGTATATGGGCTAGATGTACTGACAACATAATGTCTTTGCCTAGATTTTGTAAAGGTGAGATTTGTAGCAGTGATGCAGTGACCAACAGATATTAAAGCAGTCCAAAAGTTAATTGGATTTGTCGACTATTTGGCAAAATTCTTGCCCAATTTGTTGAAGCGTGAAACATTACAGTAACTCATGGCCAAAGTTGTGCAGTGGCATCGGGGTACAGAATAAGAATCAGCATACACTAAAACAATGATGCTGAAATAGTCACGTAAATCTTAAAGTAAATCGTGCAGTCTGATGTCAGCAAGACGGAACTTGGACCAACCTTAATGTAGCAAGACAACCGGTTGTATTTGAAACTACAGTGTAATCGCAAATGGAACAAACTATGCTTAAATTAAGAAAGAGTGCCTCGCCATTGTTTTTGCTTGTGAATATTTTCAGCAATAGCTGTTTGGAAGAGACACGTGCGTCTCTTGCACTTATGCTAACCCTGACAATGGGGATATTAATGGAATGTCCTCCTCCTTCATTCATGTTGGAAAGTGGCAGATCTGCACTAAACTCTTTTCTAGCACAATAGCAGCAGTGAAAATAGTTGAATCCTGAGCAGGACTTTGCAAAAGGAAACTAGGGTGTTAAGTGATTCTATGCAATACACCATATTTAATCCCGGTCTTAATCCTGATTCAGAGCACATGCCACTTGTTGTCTTACTGTCCTGTGGAATTTGGACTGCTTTGTGTCTTTCTTATTCTTTCATTGCACATTTGGCACCATTGAGTTATGGGCGCACAGTGACTCAGTGGTCAGCACTGCGGCCTCACAGCGCCAGGGACCTGCGTTTGATTCCAGCCTTAGAACATAGAACGCAGTACAGGCCCTTCGGCCCTCGATGTTGCACTGACCTGTGAAACCAATCTGAAGCCCATCTAACCTAAACTATTCCATTATCATCCATATGTTTATCCAATGA